>NW_027478912.1:0-300000 GCF_051014685.1 Ptiloglossa arizonensis | reverse complement strand
TTACTATGGTGTGTGTACTTTTCCCCTAGGCCATTCCAGTTTTTCGTTTCTAGCATCAGAATTGCGAAAATTTTGATGGTTTCTCAGCCACTCCTTAACTTCAAACTCCCATATCTCGCGAACGGATTGACGAACTCGAGAAATTCCTGTTGCATCTAAAAGTAGAAACTTGCCCGATTACAATGGTGTGTGTATTTTTGCCCTAGGCCATGGTAGTTATTGATTTCGAGTATCAGACTTGCGAAAATTGTGATGGTTTCTCAGCCATTCCTTAACTTCAAACTCCCATATCTCGCGAACGGATTGACGAACTCGAGAAATTCCTGTTGCATGTAAAAGTAGAAACTTGCCCGATTACAATGGTGTGTGTATTTTTGCCCTAAGCCATAGTAGTTATTGATTTCGAGTATCAGACTTGCGAAAATTTTTATGGTTTCTCAACCATTCCTTAACTTCAAACTCCCATATCTCGCGAACGGATTGACGAACTCGAGAAATTCCTGTTGCATCTGAAAGCAGAAACTCGCCCGTTTACAACGGTATGTGAATTTTTGCCCTAGGCCATAGTTGTCATTGGTTTCGACTATCAGACTTGCGAAAATTTTGGTGGTTTCTCAACCATTCCTTAACTTCAAACTCCCATATCTCGCGAACGGATTGACGCACTCGAGAAATTCCTGTTGCATCTGAAAGCAGAAACTCGCCCGTTTACAACGGTATGTGCATTTTTGCCCTAGGCCATAGTAGTTATTGGTTTCGAGTATAAGACTTGCGAAAATTTGATGGTTTCTCAACCATTCCTAAACTTCAAACTCCCATATCTCGCGAACGGATTGACTAACTCGAGAAATTCCTGTTGCAGCTGAAAGTAGAGACTCGCCCGATTACAACGGTATGTTTATTTTTGTTCTAGACCATAGTAGTTATTGGTTTCGGGTATCAGATTCCGAAAATTTTGATGGTTTCTCAACCATTCTTCAACTTCAAACTCCCATATCTCGGGAACGGATTGACGAACTCGAGAAATTCCTGTTGCATCTAAAAGTAGAAACTTGCCCGATTACAATGGTGTGTGTATTTTTGCCCTAGGCCATAGTAGTTATTGATTTCGAGTATCAGACTTGCGAAAATTTTTATGGTTTCTCAACCATTCCTTAACTTCAAACTCCCATGTCTCGCGAACGGATTGACGAACTCGAGAAATTCCTGTTGCATCTGAAAGTAGAAACTCTCCCGATTACAACGGTATGTGTATTTTTCCTCTAGGCCATTCCAGTTATTGGTTTCGAGTATCAGACTTGCGAAAATGTTGATGGTTTCTCAACCACTCCTCAACTTCAAACCCCCATGTATCGCGAACAGATTGACGAACTCGAGAAATTCCTGTTGCATCTGAAAGCACAAACTCGCCCGATTACATCGGTGTGTGTATTTTTGCCCTAGACCATACTAGTTATCGGTTTCGAGTATCAGATTCCGAAAATTTTGATGGTTTCTCAACCATTCCTTACCTTCAAACTCCCATATCTCGCGAACCGATTGACGAACTCGAGAAATTCCTGTTGCATCTGAAAGTAGAAACTCGCCCGATTACAGCGGTATGTGTATTTTTCCCCTGGGCTATTCCAGTTATTCGTTTCGAGTATCAGACTTGCGAAAATTTTGATGGTTTCTCAACCATTCCTTAACTTCAAACTCCCATATCTCGCGAACGGATTGACGAACTCGAGAAATTCCTGTCGCATCTGAAAGTAGAAGCTCGCCCGATTACTATGGTGTGTGTACTTTTCCCCTAGGCCATTCCAGTTTTTCGTTTCTAGCATCAGAATTGCGAAAATTTTGATGGTTTCTCAGCCATTCCTTAACTTCAAACTCCCATATCTCGCGAACGGATTGACGAACTCGAGAAATTCCTGTTGCATCTAAAAGTAGAAACTTGCCCGATTACAATGGTGTGTGTATTTTTGCCCTAGGCCATAGTAGTTATTGATTTCGAGTATCAGACTTGCGAAAATTTTTATGGTTTCTCAACCATTCCTTAACTTCAAACTCCCATATCTCGCGAACGGATTGACGAACTCGAGAAATTCCTGTTGCATCTGAAAGCAGAAACTCGCCCGTTTACAACGGTATGTGAATTTTTGCCCTAGGCCATAGTTGTCATTGGTTTCGACTATCAGACTTGCGAAAATTTTGGTGGTTTCTCAACCATTCCTTAACTTCAAACTCCCATATCTCGCGAACGGATTGACGCACTCGAGAAATTCCTGTTGCATCTGAAAGCAGAAACTCGCCCGTTTACAACGGTATGTGCATTTTTGCCCTAGGCCATAGTAGTTATTGGTTTCGAGTATAAGACTTGCGAAAATTTGATGGTTTCTCAACCATTCCTAAACTTCAAACTCCCATATCTCGCGAACGGATTGACTAACTCGAGAAATTCCTGTTGCAGCTGAAAGTAGAGACTCGCCCGATTACAACGGTATGTTTATTTTTGTTCTAGACCATAGTGGTTATTGGTTTCGGGTATCAGATTCCGAAAATTTTGATGGTTTCTCAACCATTCTTCAACTTCAAACTCCCATATCTCGGGAACGGATTGACGAACTCGAGAAATTCCTGTTGCATCTAAAAGTAGAAACTTGCCCGATTACAATGGTGTGTGTATTTTTGCCCTAGGCCATAGTAGTTATTGATTTCGAGTATCAGACTTGCGAAAACTTTTATGGTTTCTCAACCATTCCTTAACTTCAAACTCCCATATCTCGCGAACGGATTGACGAACTCGAGAAATTCCTGTTGCATCTGAAAGCAGAAACTCGCCCGTTTACAACGGTATGTGAATTTTTGCCCTAGGCCATAGTTGTCATTGGTTTCGACTATCAGACTTGCGAAAATTTTGGTGGTTTCTCAACCATTCCTTAACTTCAAACTCCCATATCTCGCGAACGGATTGACGCACTCGAGAAATTCCTGTTGCATCTGAAAGCAGAAACTCGCCCGTTTACAACGGTATGTGCATTTTTGCCCTAGGCCATAGTAGTTATTGGTTTCGAGTATAAGACTTGCGAAAATTTGATGGTTTCTCAACCATTCCTAAACTTCAAACTCCCATATCTCGCGAACGGATTGACTAACTCGAGAAATTCCTGTTGCAGCTGAAAGTAGAGACTCGCCCGATTACAACGGTATGTTTATTTTTGTTCTAGACCATAGTGGTTATTGGTTTCGGGTATCAGATTCCGAAAATTTTGATGGTTTCTCAACCATTCTTCAACTTCAAACTCCCATATCTCGGGAACGGATTGACGAACTCGAGAAATTCCTGTTGCATCTAAAAGTAGAAACTTGCCCGATTACAATGGTGTGTGTACTTTTGCCCTAGGCCATAGTAGTTATTGATTTCGAGTATCAGACTTGCGAAAATTTTTATGGTTTCTCAACCATTCCTTAACTTCAAACTCCCATGTCTCGCGAACGGATTGACGAACTCGAGAAATTCCTGTTGCATCTGAAAGTAGAAACTCTCCCGATTACAACGGTATGTGTATTTTTCCTCTAGGCCATTCCAGTTATTGGTTTCGAGTATCAGACTTGCGAAAATGTTGATGGTTTCTCAACCACTCCTCAACTTCAAACCCCCATGTATCGCGAACAGATTGACGAACTCGAGAAATTCCTGTTGCATCTGAAAGCACAAACTCGCCCGATTACATCGGTGTGTGTATTTTTGCCCTAGACCATACTAGTTATCGGTTTCGAGTATCAGATTCCGAAAATTTTGATGGTTTCTCAACCATTCCTTACCTTCAAACTCCCATATCTCGCGAACCGATTGACGAACTCGAGAAATTCCTGTTGCATCTGAAAGCAGAAACTCGCCCGTTTACAACGGTATGTGAATTTTTGCCCTAGGCCATGGTTGTTATTGGTTTCGAGTATCAGACTTGCGAAAATTTTGGTGGTTTCTCAGCCATTCCTTAACTTCAAACTCCCATATCTCACGAACGGATTGACGAACTCGAGAAACTCCTCTTGCATCTGAATGTAGAAACTCGCCCGATTATAATGGTGTGTGAACTGTTCCCGTAGGCCATTCCAGTTATTGGTTTCGAGTATAAGACTTGTGAAAATTTGATGGTTTCTCAACCATTCTTTAACTTCAAACTCCCATATCTCGCGAACGGATTGACGAACTTGAGAAATTCCTGTTGCATCTGAAAGCAGAAACTCGCCCGATTATAATGGTGTGTGTACTTTTCCCCTAGGCCATTCCAGTTATTGGTATCGAGTATCAGACTTGCGTAAATTTTGATGGTTTCTCAACCATTCCTTAACTTCAAACTCCCATATCTCGCGGACGGATTGACGAACTCGAGAAATTCCTGTTGCATCTGAAAGCAGAAACTCGCCCGTTTACAACGGTATGTGAATTTTTGCCCTAGGCCATAGTTGTTATTGGTTTCGAGTGTCAGACTTGCGAAAATTTTGATGGTTTCTCAACCATTCCTTAACATCAAACTCCCATATCTCGCGAACGGAATGACGAACTCGAGAAATTCCTGTTGCATCTGAAAGTAGAAACTCGCCCGATTATAATGGTGTGTGTACTTTTCCCTAGGCCATTCCAGTTATTGGTTGCGAGTATCAGACTTGCGAAAATTTTGATGGTTTCTCAACCGTTCCTTAACTTCATCCAACCATATCTCGCGAACGGAATGACGAACTCGAGAAATTCCTGTTGCATGTGAAAGTAGAAACTCGCCCGATTACATCGGTATGTGTATTTTTCCCCTAGGCCTCTGTAGTTATTGGTTTCGAGTATCAGACTTGCGAAAATTTTGATGGTTTCTCAACCATTCCTTAACATCAAACTCCCATATATCGCGAACGGATTGACGAACTCGAGAAATTCCTCTTGCGTCTGAAAGTGGAAACTCGCCCGATTACAATGGTGTGTGTACTTTTCCCCTAGGCCATTCCAGTTATTGGTATCGAATATCAGACTTGCGAAAATTTTGATGGTTTCTCAACCATTCCTTAACTTCAAACTCCCATATCTCACGAACGGATTGACGAACTCGAGAAATTCCTGTTGCATCTAAAAGCAGAAACTCGCCCGATTACAACGGTGTGTGGTTTTGCCCTAGGCCACAGTGGTTATTGATTTCGAGTATCAGACATGCGAAAATTTTGATTGTTACTCAACCATTCCTTATTTTCAATCCCCCATATCTCGCGAACGGATTGACGAACTCGAGAAATTCCTGTTGCATATGAAAGCAGATACTCGACCGATTACAAAGGTATGTGTATTTTTCACGTAGGCCATTGTAGTTATTTGTTTCGAGTATCAGACTTGCGAAAATTTTCATGGTTTCTCAACCATTCCTTAACTTCAAACCCCATATCTCGCGAACGGATTGACGAACTCGAGAAAGTCCTGCTGCATCTGAAACCTGAAACCCGCCCGATCACATCGGTATGTGAATTTTTGCCCTAGGCCATAGTAGTTATTGGTTTCGAGTGTCAGACTTGCGAAAATTTTGATGGTTTCTCAACCATTCCATAACATCAAACTCCCATATCTCGCGAACGGAATGACGAACTCGAGAAATTCCTGTTGCATCTGAAAGTAGAAACTCGCCCGATTACAACGGTGTGTGGTTTTGCCCTAGGCCATAGTGGTTATTGATTTCGAGTATCAGACATGCGAAAATTTTGACTGTTTCTCAAGCATTCCTTATTTTCAAACCCCCATATCTCGCGAACGGATTGACGAACTCGAGAAATTCCTGTTGCATATGAAAGCAGATACTCGCCCGATTACAACGGTATGTGTATTTTTCACGTAGGCCATTCCATTTATTGGTTTCGAGTATCAGACTTGCGAAAATTTTCATGGTTTCTCAACCACTCCTTAACTTCAAACTCCCATATCTCGCGAACGGATCGACGAACTCGTGAAATTCCTGTTGCGTCTGAAAGTGGAAACTCGCCCGATTACAAAGGTATGTGTACTTTTCCCCCAGGCCATTCCAGTTATTGGTTTCGAGTATCAGACCAACGAAAATTTTGATGATTTCTCAACCATTCCTTAACTTGAAACTCCCATATCTCGCGAACGGATTGACGAACTCGAGAAATTCCTGTTGCATCTGAAAGCAGAAACTCGCCCGATTACAGCGGTATGTGAATTTTTGCCCTAGGCCATAGTAGTTATTGGTCTCGAATATCAGACTTTCGAAAATTTTGATGGGTCTCAACCATTCCTTAACTTCAAACACCCATATCTAACGAACGGATTGACGAACTCGAGAAATTCCTGTTGCATCTGAAAGTAGAAACTCTCCCCATTACAACGGTTTGTGTATTTTTCCCCTAAGCCTTTGTAGTTATTGGTTTCGTGTATCAGACTTGCGGAAATTTTGATGGTTTCTCAACCGTTCCTTAACTTCAACCACCCATATCTCGCGAACCGAATGACGAACTCGAGAAAGTCCTGTTGCATGTGAAAGTAGAAACTCGCCCGATTACAACGGTATGTTTATTTTTCCCCTAGGCCTCTGTAGTTATTGGTTTCGAGTATCAGAATTGCGAAAATTTTGATGGTTTCTCAAGCATTCCTTAACTTCGAACTCCCATATCTCGCGAACGGATTGACGAACTCGAGAAATTCCTGTTGCATCTGAAAGTAGAAACTCGCCCTATTACAATGGTGTGTGTACTTTTCCCCTAGGCCATTCCAGTTATTGGTATCGAGTATCAGACTTGCGTAAATTTTGATGGTTTCTCAACCATTCCTTAACTTCAAACTCCCATATCTCGCGGACGGATTGACGAACCCGAGAAATTCCTGTTGCAAATGAAAGCAGATACTCGCCCGATTACAACGGTATGTGTATTTTTCCCCTAGGCCTCTGTAGTTATTGGTTTCGAGTGTCAGACTTGCGAAAATTTTGATGGTTTCTCAACCATTCCTTAACATCAAACTCCCATATCTCGCGAACGGAATGACGAACTCGAGAAATTCCTGTTGCATCTGAAAGTAGAAACTCGCCCGATTATAATGGTGTGTGTACTTTTCCCTAGGCCATTCCAGTTATTGGTATCGAATATCAGACTTGCGAAAATTTTGATGGTTTCTCAACCATTCCTTAACTTCAAACTCCCATATCTCGCGGACAGATTGACGAACTCGAGAAATTCCTGTTGCATCTGAAAGCAGAAACTCGCCCGATTACAACGGTATGTGCATTTTTGCCCTAGGCCATAGTAGTTATTGGTTTCGAGTATTAGACTTGCGAAAATTTCGATGGTTTCTCAAGCATTCCTTAACTTCAAACTCCCATATCTCGCGAACGGATTGACGAACTCGAGAAATTCCTGTTGCATCTGAAAGTAGAAACTCGCCCGATTACAATGGTGTGTGTACTTTTCCCCTAGGCCATTCCAGTTATTGGTATCGAATATCAGACTTGCGAAAATTTTGATGGTTTCTCAACCATTCCTTAACTTCAAACTCCCATATCTCACGAACGGATTGACGAACTCGAGAAATTCCTGTTGCATCTAAAAGCAGAAACTCGCCCGATTACAACGGTGTGTGGTTTTGCCCTAGGCCACAGTGGTTATTGATTTCGAGTATCAGACATGCGAAAATTTTGATTGTTACTCAACCATTCCTTATTTTCAATCCCCCATATCTCGCGAACGGATTGACGAACTCGAGAAATTCCTGTTGCATATGAAAGCAGATACTCGCCCGATTACAAAGGTATGTGTATTTTTCACGTAGGCCATTGTAGTTATTTGTTTCGAGTATCAGACTTGCGAAAATTTTCATGGTTTCTCAACCATTCCTTAACTTCAAACCCCATATCTCGCGGACAGATTGACGAACTCGAGAAATTCCTGTTGCATCTGAAAGCAGAAACTCGCCCGATTACAACGGTATGTGCATTTTTGCCCTAGGCCATAGTAGTTATTGGTTTCGAGTATTAGACTTGCGAAAATTTCGATGGTTTCTCAAGCATTCCTTAACTTCAAACTCCCATATCTCGCGAACGGATTGACGAACTCGAGAAATTCCTGTTGCATCTGAAAGTAGAAACTCGCCCGATTACAATGGTGTGTGTACTTTTCCCCTAGGCCATTCCAGTTATTGGTATCGAATATCAGACTTGCGAAAATTTTGATGGTTTCTCAACCATTCCTTAACTTCAAACTCCCATATCTCACGAACGGATTGACGAACTCGAGAAATTCCTGTTGCATCTAAAAGCAGAAACTCGCCCGATTACAACGGTGTGTGGTTTTGCCCTAGGCCACAGTGGTTATTGATTTCGAGTATCAGACATGCGAAAATTTTGATTGTTACTCAACCATTCCTTATTTTCAATCCCCCATATCTCGCGAACGGATTGACGAACTCGAGAAATTCCTGTTGCATATGAAAGCAGATACTCGCCCGATTACAAAGGTATGTGTATTTTTCACGTAGGCCATTGTAGTTATTTGTTTCGAGTATCAGACTTGCGAAAATTTTCATGGTTTCTCAACCATTCCTTAACTTCAAACCCCATATCTCGCGAACGGATTGACGAACTCGAGAAAGTCCTGCTGCATCTGAAACCTGAAACCCGCCCGATCACATCGGTATGTGAATTTTTGCCCTAGGCCATAGTAGTTATTGGTTTCGAGTGTCAGACTTGCGAAAATTTTGATGGTTTCTCAACCATTCCATAACATCAAACTCCCATATCTCGCGAACGGAATGACGAACTCGAGAAATTCCTGTTGCATCTGAAAGTAGAAACTCGCCCGATTATAATGGTGTGGGTACTTTTCCCTAGGCCATTCCAGTTATTGGTTTCGAGTATCAGATTTGCGAAAATTTTGATGGTTTCTCAACCACTCCTTAACTTCAAACTCCCATATCTCACGAACGGATTGACGAACTCGAGAAATTCCTGTTGCATCTAAAAGCAGAAACTCGCCCGATTACAACGGTGTGTGGTTTTGCCCTAGGCCATAGTGGTTATTGATTTCGAGTATCAGACATGCGAAAATTTTGACTGTTTCTCAAGCATTCCTTATTTTCAAACCCCCATATCTCGCGAACGGATTGACGAACTCGAGAAATTCCTGTTGCATATGAAAGCAGATACTCGCCCGATTACAACGGTATGTGTATTTTTCACGTAGGCCATTCCATTTATTGGTTTCGAGTATCAGACTTGCGAAAATTTTCATGGTTTCTCAACCACTCCTTAACTTCAAACTCCCATATCTCGCGAACGGATCGACGAACTCGTGAAATTCCTGTTGCGTCTGAAAGTGGAAACTCGCCCGATTACAAAGGTATGTGTACTTTTCCCCCAGGCCATTCCAGTTATTGGTTTCGAGTATCAGACCAACGAAAATTTTGATGATTTCTCAACCATTCCTTAACTTGAAACTCCCATATCTCGCGAACGGATTGACGAACTCGAGAAATTCCTGTTGCATCTGAAAGCAGAAACTCGCCCGATTACAGCGGTATGTGAATTTTTGCCCTAGGCCATAGTAGTTATTGGTCTCGAATATCAGACTTTCGAAAATTTTGATGGGTCTCAACCATTCCTTAACTTCAAACACCCATATCTAACGAACGGATTGACGAACTCGAGAAATTCCTGTTGCATCTGAAAGTAGAAACTCTCCCCATTACAACGGTTTGTGTATTTTTCCCCTAAGCCTTTGTAGTTATTGGTTTCGTGTATCAGACTTGCGGAAATTTTGATGGTTTCTCAACCGTTCCTTAACTTCAACCACCCATATCTCGCGAACCGAATGACGAACTCGAGAAAGTCCTGTTGCATGTGAAAGTAGAAACTCGCCCGATTACAACGGTATGTTTATTTTTCCCCTAGGCCTCTGTAGTTATTGGTTTCGAGTATCAGAATTGCGAAAATTTTGATGGTTTCTCAAGCATTCCTTAACTTCGAACTCCCATATCTCGCGAACGGATTGACGAACTCGAGAAATTCCTGTTGCATCTGAAAGTAGAAACTCGCCCTATTACAATGGTGTGTGTACTTTTCCCCTAGGCCATTCCAGTTACTGGTATCGAGTATCAGACTTGCGTAAATTTTGATGGTTTCTCAACCATTCCTTAACTTCAAACTCCCATATCTCGCGGACGGATTGACGAACCCGAGAAATTCCTGTTGCAAATGAAAGCAGATACTCGCCCGATTACAACGGTATGTGTATTTTTCCCCTAGGCCTCTGTAGTTATTGGTTTCGAGTGTCAGACTTGCGAAAATTTTGATGGTTTCTCAACCATTCCTTAACATCAAACTCCCATATCTCGCGAACGGAATGACGAACTCGAGAAATTCCTGTTGCATCTGAAAGTAGAAACTCGCCCGATTATAATGGTGTGTGTACTTTTCCCTAGGCCATTCCAGTTATTGGTATCGAATATCAGACTTGCGAAAATTTTGATGGTTTCTCAACCATTCCTTAACTTCAAACTCCCATATCTCGCGGACAGATTGACGAACTCGAGAAATTCCTGTTGCATCTGAAAGCAGAAACTCGCCCGATTACAACGGTATGTGCATTTTTGCCCTAGGCCATAGTAGTTATTGGTTTCGAGTATTAGACTTGCGAAAATTTCGATGGTTTCTCAAGCATTCCTTAACTTCAAACTCCCATATCTCGCGAACGGATTGACGAACTCGAGAAATTCCTGTTGCATCTGAAAGTAGAAACTCGCCCGATTACAATGGAGTGTGTACTTTTCCCCTAGGCCATTCCAGTTATTGGTATCGAATATCAGACTTGCGAAAATTTTGATGGTTTCTCAACCATTCCTTAACTTCAAACTCCCATATCTCACGAACGGATTGACGAACTCGAGAAATTCCTGTTGCATCTAAAAGCAGAAACTCGCCCGATTACAACGGTGTGTGGTTTTGCCCTAGGCCACAGTGGTTATTGATTTCGAGTATCAGACATGCGAAAATTTTGATTGTTACTCAACCATTCCTTATTTTCAATCCCCCATATCTCGCGAACGGATTGACGAACTCGAGAAATTCCTGTTGCATATGAAAGCAGATACTCGCCCGATTACAAAGGTATGTGTATTTTTCACGTAGGCCATTGTAGTTATTGGTTTCGAGTATCAGACTTGCGAAAATTTTCATGGTTTCTCAACCATTCCTTAACTTCAAACCCCATATCTCGCGAACGGATTGACGAACTCGAGAAAGTCCTGCTGCATCTGAAACCTGAAACCCGCCCGATTACAACGGTGTGTGTGTTTTTGCCCTAGGCAATAGTAGTTATTGGTTTAGAGTATCAGACTTGCGAAAATTTTAATGGTTTCTCAACCATTCCTTAACTTCAAACTCCCATATCTCGCGGACAGATTGACGAACTCGAGAAATTCCTGTTGCATCTGAAAGCAGAAACTCGCCCGATTACAACGGTATGTGCATTTTTGCCCTAGGCCATAGTAGTTATTGGTTTCGAGTATTAGACTTGCGAAAATTTTGATGGTTTCTCAACCATTCCTTAACTTCAAACTCCCATATCTCGCGGACAGATTGACGAACTCGAGAAATTCCTGTTGCATCTGAAAGCAGAAACTCGCCCGATTACAACGGTATGTGAATTTTTGCCCTAGGCCATAGTAGTTATTGGTTTCGAGTGTCAGACTTGCGAAAATTTTGATGGTTTCTCAACCATTCCATAACATCAAACTCCCATATCTCGCGAACGGAATGACGAACTCGAGAAATTCCTGTTGCATATGAAAGCAGATACTCGCCCGATCACAACGGTATGTGTATTTTTGCCCTAGGCCATAGTAGTTATTGGTCTCGAATATCAGACTTTCGAAAATTTTGATGGGTCTCAACCATTCCTTAACTTCAAACACCCATATCTAACGAACGGATTGACGAACTCGAGAAATTCCTGTTGCATCTGAAAGTAGAAACTCTCCCCATTACAACGGTTTGTGTATTTTTCCCCTAAGCCTTTGTAGTTATTGGTTTCGTGTATCAGACTTGCGGAAATTTTGATGGTTTCTCAACCGTTCCTTAACTTCAACCAACCATATCTCGCGAACCGAATGACGAACTCGAGAAAGTCCTGTTGCATGTGAAAGTAGAAACTCGCCCGATTACAACGGGATGTGTATTTTTCCCCTGGGCCTCTGTAGTTATTGGTTTCGAGTGTCAGTCTTGCGAAAATTTCGATGATTTCTCAACCATTCCTTAACTTCAAACTCCCATATCTCGCGGACGGATTGACGAACTCGAGAAATTCCTGTTGCATCTGAAAGTAGAAACTCGCCCGATTATAATGGTGTGTGTACTTTTCCCGTAGGCCATTCCAGTTATTGGTTTCGAGTATCAGAGCAGCGAAAATTTTGATGGTTTCTCAACCATTCCTTAACTTCAAACTCCCATATCTCGCGAACAGAATGACGAACTCGAGAAATTCCTGTTGCATCTGAAAGTAGAAGCTCGCCCGATTACAATGGTGTGCGTACTTTTCCCCTAGGCCATTCCAGTTATTCGTTTCTGGCATCAGAATTGCGAAAATTTTGTGGTTTCTCAACCATTCTTTAACTTCAAACTCCCATATCTCGGAGACGGATTGACGAACTCGAGAAATTCCTGTTGCGACTGAAAGTGGAAACTCACCCGATTACAAAGCTGTGTGTACTTTTCCCCTAGGCAATTCCAGTTATTGGTTTCGAGTATCAGACCAGCGAAAATTTTGATGATTTCTCAACCATTCCTTAACTTCAAACTCCCATACCTCGCGCACGGATTGACGATCTCGAGAAATTCCTGTTGCATCTGAAAGCAGAAACTCGCCCGATTACAACGGTATGTGCATTTTTGCCCTAGGCCATAGTAGTTACTGGTTTCGAGTATCAGACTCGCGAAAATTTTGATGGTTTCTCAAGCATTCCTTAACTTCAAACTCCCATATCTCGCGAACGGATTGACGAACTCGAGAAATTCCTGTTGCATCTGAAAGTAGAAACTCGCCCGAATACAATGGTGTGTGTACTTTTCCCCTAGGCCATTCCAGTTATTGGTTTCGAGTATCAGACCAGTGAAAATTTTGATGGTTTCTCAACCATTCCTTAACTTCAAACTCCCATATCTCGCGAACGGAATGACGAACTCGAAAAATTCCTGTTGCATCTGAAAGTAGAAACTCGCCCGATTACAATGGTGTGTGTACTTTTCCCCTAGGCCATTCCAGTTATTGGTATCGACTATCAGACTTGCGACAATTTTCATGGTTTCTCAACCATTTCTTAACTTCAAACTCCCATATCTCGCGAACGGAATGACGAACTCGAGAAATTCCTGTTGCATCTGAAAGTAGAAGCTCGCTCGATTACAATGGTGTGTGTACTTTTCCCTAGGCCATTCCAGTTATTGGTTTCGAGTATCAGACATGCGAAAATTTTGATGGTTTCTCAACCACTCCTTAACTTCAAACTCCCATATCTCGCGAACGGATCAACGAACTCGTGAAATTCCTGTTGCTTCTGAAAGTGGAAACTCGCCCGATTACAAAGGTATGTGTACTTTTCACGTAGGCCATTGTAGTTATTGGTTTCGAGTATCAGACTTGCGAAAATTTTCATGGTTTCTCAACCATTCCTTACCTTCAAACCCCATATCTCGCGAACCGATTGACGAACTCGAAAAAGTCCTGTTGCATCTGAAAGCAGAAACCCGCCCGATTACAGCGGTATGTGAATTTTTGGCCTAGGCCATAGTAGTTATTGGTTTCGAGTATTAAACTTGCGAAAATTTCGATGGTTTCTCAAGCATTCCTTAACTTCAAACTCCCATATCTCGCGAACGGATAGACGAACTCGAGAAATTCCTGTTGCATCTGAAAGTAGAAACTCGCCCCATTATAATGGTGTGTGTACTTTTCCCGTAGGCCATTCCAGTTATTGGTTTCGAGTATCAGACTTGCGAAAATTTTGATGGTTTCTCAAACGTTCCTTAACTTCAACCAACCATATTTCGCGAACGGAATGACGAACTCGAGAAAGTCCTGTTGCATGTGAAAGTAGAAACTCGCCCGACTACAGCGGTTTGTGAATTTTTGGCCTAGGCCATAGTAGTTATTGGTTTCGAGTATTAGACTTGCGAAAATTTTGATGGTTTCTCAAACGTTTCTTAACTTCAACCAACCATATCTCGCGAACGGAATGACGAACTCGAGAAAGTCCTGTTGCATGTGAAAGTAGAAACTCGCCCGATTACAACGGTATGTGTATTTTTCCCCTAGGCAATTCCAGTTATTGGTTTTGAGTATCAGACCAGCGAAAATTTTGATGATTTCTCAACCATTCCTTAACTTCAAACTCCCATACCTCGCGAACGGATTGACAAACTCGTGAAATTCCTGTTGCGTTTGAAAGCGGAAACTCGCCCGATTACAAAAGTATGTGTACTTTTCCCCTAGGCCATAGTAGTTATTGGTTTCGAGTATTAGACTTGCGAAAATTTTGATGGTTTCTCAAACGTTCCTTAACTTCAACCAACCATATTTCGCGAACGGAATGACGAACTCGAGAAAGTCCTGTTGCATGTGAAAGTAGAAACTCGCCCGATTACAACGGTATGTGTATTTTTCCCCTAGGCAATTCCAGTTATTGGTTTTGAGTATCAGACCAGCGAAAATTTTGATGATTTCTCAACCATTCCTTAACTTCAAACTCCCATACCTCGCGAACGGATTGACAAACTCGTGAAATTCCTGTTGCATCTGAAAGCAGATACTCGCCCGATTACAATGGTATGTGTATTTTTCCCCTAGGAAATAGTTCTTATTGGTTTCGAGTATCAGACTTGCGAAAATTTTGATGGTTTCTCAACCATTCCTTAACTTCAAACTCCCATATCTCGCGAACGGAATGACGAACTCGAGAAATTCCTGTTGCATCTGAAAGTAGAAGCTCGCCCGATTACAATGGTGTGTGTACTTTTCCCTAGGCCATTCCAGTTATTGGTTTCGTGTATCAGACTTGCGAAAATTTTGATGGTTTCTCAACCACTCCTTAACTTCAAACTCCCATATCTCGCGAACGGATCGACGAACTCGTGAAATTCCTGTTGCGTCTGAAAGTGGAAACTCGCCCGATTACAAAGGTATGTGTACTTTTCCCCTAGGCCATTCCAGTTATTGGTTTCGAGTATCAGACCAGCGAAAATTTTGATGATTTCTCAACCATTCCTTAACTTCAAACTCCCATATCTCGCGAACGGATTGACGAACTCGAGAAATTGCTGTTGCATCTGAAAGCAGAAACTCTCCCGATTACAACGGTACGTGCATTTTTGCCCTAGGCCATAGTAGTTATTGGTTTCGAGTATTAGACCTGCGAAAATTTCGATGGTTTCTCAAGCATTCCTTAACTTCAAACTCCCATATCTCGCGAACGGATTGACCAACTCGAGAAATTCTTGTTGCATCTGAAAGTAGAAACTCGCCCGATTACAATGGTGTGTGTACTTTTCCCCTAGGCCATTCCAGTTATTGGTATCGAGTATCAGACTTGCGAAAATTTTGATTGTTTCTCAACCATTCCTTAAGTTCAAACACCCATATCTCACGAACGGATTGACGAACTCGAGAAATTCCTGTTGCATGTGAAAGTAGAAACTCGCCCGATTACAACGGTATGTGTATTTTTCCCCTAGGCCTCTGTAGTTATTGGTTTCGAGTATCAGACTTGCGAAAATTTTGATGGTTTCTCAACCATTCCTTAACTTCAAACTCCCATATCTCACGAACGGATTGACGAACTCGAGAAATTCCTGTTGCATCTAAAAGCAGACACTCGCCCGATTAAAACGGTGTGTGTAGTTTTGCCCTAGGCCATAGTATTTATTTATTTCGAGTATCAGACATGCGAAAATTTTGATTGTTTCTCAACCATTCCTTATCTTCAAACCCCCATATCTCGCGAACGGATTGACCAACTCGAGAAATTCTTGTTGCATCTGAAAGTAGAAACTCGCCCGATTACAATGGTGTGTGTACTTTTCCCGTAGGCCATTCAGTTATTGGTTTCGAGTATCAGAGCAGCGAAAATTTTGATGGTTTCTCAACATTCCTTAACTTCAAACTCCCATATCTCGCGAACAGAATGACGAACTCGAGAAATTCCTGTTGCATCTGAAAGTAGAAGCTCGCCCGATTACAATGGTGTGCGTACTTTTCCCTAGGCCATTCCAGTTATTCGTTTCTGGCATCAGAATTGCGAAAATTTTGTGGTTTCTCAAACCATTCTTTAACTTCAAACTCCCATATCTCGGAGACGGATTGACGAACTCGAGAAATTCCTGTTGCGACTGAAAGTGGAAACTCACCCGATTACAAAGCTGTGTGTACTTTTCCCCTAGGCAATTCCAGTTATTGGTTTCGAGTATCAGACCAGCGAAAATTTTGATGATTTCTCAACCATTCCTTAACTTCAAACTCCCATACCTCGCGCACGGATTGACGATCTCGAGAAATTCTGTTGCATCTGAAAGCAGAAACTCGCCCGATTACAACGGTATGTGCATTTTTGCCCTAGGCCATAGTAGTTACTGGTTTCGAGTATCAGACTCGCGAAAATTTGATGGTTTCTCAAGCATTCCTTAACTTCAAACTCCATATCTCGCGAACGGATTGACGAACTCGAGAAATTCCTGTTGCATCTGAAAGTAGAAACTCGCCCGAATACAATGGTGTGTGTACTTTTCCCTAGGCCATTCCAGTTATTGGTTTCGAGTATCAGACCAGTGAAAATTTTGATGGTTTCTCAACCATTCCTTAACTTCAAACTCCCATATCTCGCGAACGGAATGACGAACTCGAAAAATTCCTGTTGCATCTGAAAGTAGAAACTCGCCCGATTACAATGGTGTGTGTACTTTTCCCCTAGGCCATTCCAGTTATTGGTATCGACTATCAGACTTGCGACAATTTTCATGGTTTCTCAACCATTTCTTAACTTCAAACTCCCATATCTCGCGAACGGAATGACGAACTCGAGAAATTCCTGTTGCATCTGAAAGTAGAAGCTCGCTCGATTACAATGGTGTGTGTACTTTTCCCTAGGCCATTCCAGTTATGGTTTCGAGTATCAGACATGCGAAAATTTTGATGGTTTCTCAACCACTCCTTAACTTCAAACTCCCATATCTCGCGAACGGATCAACGAACTCGTGAAATTCCTGTTGCTTCTGAAAGTGGAAACTCGCCGATTACAAAGGTATGTGTACTTTTCACGTAGGCCATTGTAGTTATTGGTTTCGAGTATCAGACTTGCGAAAATTTTCATGGTTTCTCAACCATTCCTTACCTTCAAACCCCATATCTCGCGAACCGATTGACGAACTCGAAAAAGTCCTGTTGCATCTGAAAGCAGAAACCCGCCCGATTACAGCGGTATGTGAATTTTTGGCCTAGGCCATAGTAGTTATTGGTTTCGAGTATTAAACTTGCGAAAATTTCGATGGTTTCTCAAGCATTCCTTAACTTCAAACTCCCATATCTCGCGAACGGATAGACGAACTCGAGAAATTCCTGTTGCATCTGAAAGTAGAAACTCGCCCCATTATAATGGTGTGTGTACTTTTCCCGTAGGCCATTCCAGTTATTGGTTTCGAGTATCAGACTTGCGAAAATTTTGATGGTTTCTCAAACGTTCCTTAACTTCAACCAATCAACCAACCATATTTCGCGAACGGAATGACGAACTCGAGAAAGTCCTGTTGCATGTGAAAGTAGAAACTCGCCCGACTACAGCGGTTTGTGAATTTTTGGCCTAGGCCATAGTAGTTATTGGTTTCGAGTATTAGACTTGCGAAAATTTTGATGGTTTCTCAAACGTTTCTTAACTTCAACCAACCATATCTCGCGAACGGAATGACGAACTCGAGAAAGTCCTGTTGCATGTGAAAGTAGAAACTCGCCCGATTACAACGGTATGTGTATTTTTCCCCTAGGCAATTCCAGTTATTGGTTTTGAGTATCAGACCAGCGAAAATTTTGATGATTTCTCAACCATTCCTTAACTTCAAACTCCCATACCTCGCGAACGGATTGACAAACTCGTGAAATTCCTGTTGCGTTTGAAAGCGGAAACTCGCCCGATTACAAAAGTATGTGTACTTTTCCCCTAGGCCATAGTAGTTATTGGTTTCGAGTATTAGACTTGCGAAAATTTTGATGGTTTCTCAAACGTTCCTTAACTTCAACCAACCATATTTCGCGAACGGAATGACGAACTCGAGAAAGTCCTGTTGCATGTGAAAGTAGAAACTCGCCCGATTACAGCGGTTTGTGAATTTTTGGCCTAGGCCATAGTAGTTATTGGTTTCGAGTATTAGACTTGCGAAAATTTCGATGGTTTCTCAACCATTTTTTAACTTCAAACTCCCATATCTCGCGAACGGATTGACGAACTCGAGAAATTCCTGTTGCGACTGAAAGTGGAAACTGGCCCGATTACAAAGGTATGTGTACTTTTCCCCTAGGCCATTCCAGTTATTGGTTTCGAGTATCAGACCAGTGAAAATTTTGTTGGTTTCTCAACCATTCCTTAACTTCAAACTCCCATATCTCGCGAACGGAATGACGAACTCGAAAAATTCCTGTTGCATCTGAAAGTAGAAACTCGCCCGATAACGACGGTATGTGTATTTTTCCCCTAGGCCATTGTAGTTATTGGTTTCGAGTATCTGACTTGCGAAAATTTTGATGGTTTCTCAAACATTCCTTAACTTCAAACTCCCATATCTCGCACACGGATTGACGAACTCGAGAAATTCCTGTTGCATATGAAAGCAGATACTCGCCCGAATACAACGGTATGTGTATTTTTCACGTAGGCCATTGTAGTTATTGGTTTCGAGTATCAGACTTGCGAAAATTTGATGGTTTCTCAACCATTCCTTAACTTCAAACTCCCATATCTCGCGAACGAATGACGAACTCGAGAAATTCTTGTGCATCTGAAAGCAGATACTCGCCCGATTACAATGGTATGTGTATTTTTCCCCTAGGAAATAGTTGTTATTGGTTTCGAGTATCAGACTTGCGAAAATTTTGATGGTTTCTCAACCATTCCTTACCTTCAAACCCATATCTCGCGAACGGATTGACGAACTCGAGAAAGTCCTGCTGCATCTAAAAGCAGAAACTCGCCGATTACAGCGGTATGTGAATTTTTGCCCTAGGCCATAGTAATTATTGGTCTCGAGTATCAGACTTGCGAAAATTTTGATGGTTTCTCAACCATTCCTTAACTTCAAACACCCATATCTCACGAACGGATTGACGAACTCGAGAAATTCCTGTTGCATCTGAAAGCAGAAGCTCGCCCGATTACAACGGTATGTGTATTTTTCCCCTAGGAAATAGTTCTTATTGTTTCGAGTATCAGACTTGCGAAAATTTTGATGGTTTCTCAACATTCCTTAACTTCAAACTCCCATATCTCGCGAACGGAATGACGAACTCGAGAAATTCCTGTTGCATCTGAAAGTAGAAGCTCGCCCGATTACAATGGTGTGTGTACTTTTCCCTAGGCCATTCCAGTTATTGGTTTCGTGTATCAGACTTGCGAAAATTTTGATGGTTCTCAACCACTCCTTAACTTCAAACTCCCATATCTCGCGAACGGATCGACGAACTCGTGAAATTCCTGTTGCGTCTGAAAGTGGAAACTCGCCCGATTACAAAGGTATGTGTACTTTTCCCCTAGGCCATTCCAGTTATTGGTTTCGAGTATCAGACCAGCGAAAATTTTGATGATTTCTCAACCATTCCTTAACTTCAAACTCCATATCTCGCGAACGGATTGACGAACTCGAGAAATTGCTGTTGCATCTGAAAGCAGAAACTCTCCCGATTACAACGGTACGTGCATTTTTGCCCTAGGCCATAGTAGTTATTGGTTTCGAGTATTAGACCTGCGAAAATTTCGATGGTTTCTCAAGCATTCCTTAACTTCAAACTCCCATATCTCGCGAACGGATTGACCAACTCGAGAAATTCTTGTTGCATCTGAAAGTAGAAACTCGCCCGATTACAATGGTGTGTGTACTTTTCCCCTAGGCCATTCCAGTTATTGGTATCGAGTATCAGACTTGCGAAAATTTTGATTGTTTCTCAACCATTCCTTAAGTTCAAACACCCATATCTCACGAACGGATTGACGAACTCGAGAAATTCCTGTTGCATGTGAAAGTAGAAACTCGCCCGATTACAACGGTATGTGTATTTTTCCCCTAGGCCTCTGTAGTTATTGGTTTCGAGTATCAGACTTGCGAAAATTTTGATGGTTTCTCAACCATTCCTTAACTTCAAACTCCCATATCTCACGAACGGATTGACGAACTCGAGAAATTCCTGTTGCATCTAAAAGCAGACACTCGCCCGATTAAAACGGTGTGTGTAGTTTTGCCCTAGGCCATAGTATTTATTTATTTCGAGTATCAGACATGCGAAAATTTTGATTGTTTCTCAACCATTCCTTATCTTCAAACCCCCATATCTCGCGAACGGATTGACGAACTCGAGAAAGTCCTGCTGCATCTGAAAACAGAAACCCGCCCGATTACATCGGTGTGTGTATTTTTGCCCTAGGCCATAGTAGTTATTGGTTTCGAGTATCAGAATTGCGAAAATTTTGATGGTTTCTCAAACATTCCTTAACTTCAAGATCCCATATCTCGCGAACGGATTGACGAACTCGAAAAAGTCCTGTTGCATCTGAAAGCAGATACTCGCCCGATCACAGCGGTATGTGTATTTTTCCCCTAGCCCAGTGTAGTTATTGGTTTCGAGTATCAGACTTGCGAAAATTTTGATGGTTTCTCAACCATTCCTTAACTTCAAACTCCCATATCTCGCGAACCGAATGATGAACTCGATTAATTCCTGTTGCATCTGAAAGTAGAAACTCGCCCGATTACAATGGTGTGTGTACTTTTCCCCTAGGCAATAGTAGTTATTGGTTTCGAGTATCAGACTTGCGAAAATTTTGATGGTTTCTCAACCATTCCTTAACTTCAAACTCCCATATCTCACGAACGGATTGACGAACTCGAGAAATTCCTGTTGCATCTGAAGGTAGAAACTCGCCCGATTACAATGGTGTGTGTACTTTTCCCCTAGGCCATTCCAGTTATTGGTTTCGAGTATCAGACTTGCGAAAATTTTGATGGTTTCTCAACCATTCCTTAACTTCAAACTCCCATATCTCGCGAACCGATTGACGAACTCGAGAAATTCCTGTAGCATCCGAAAATAGAAACTCGCCCGATTAGAATGGTGTGTGTACTTTTCCCCTGGGCCATTCCAGTTATTGGTTTCGAGTATCAGACTTGCGAAAATTTTGATGGTTTCTCAACCATTCCTTAACTACAAACTCCCATATCTCGCGAACGGATTGACGAACTCGAGAAATTCCTGTTGCATCTGAAAGCAGAAACTCGCCCGATTACAATGGTATTTGTATTTATGCAGTAGGCCATAGTAGTTATTGGTTTCAAGTATCAGACTTGCGAAAATTTTGATGGTTTCTCAACCATTCCTTAACTTCAAACTCCCATATCTCGCGAACGGATTGACGAACTCGAGAATTTCCTATTGCATCTGAAAGCAGAACCTCGCCCGATTACAACGGTATGTGTATTTTTGCCCTAGGCCATAGTTGTTATTGGTTTCGAGTATCAGACTTGCGAAAATTTTGATGGTTTCTCAACCATTCCTTAACTTCAAACTCCCATATCTCGCGAACGGATTGACGAACTCGAGAAATTCCTAAATTCCTGTTGCATCTGAAAGCAGAAACTCGCCCGATTACAGTGGTATGTGTATTTTTGCCCTAGGCCATAGTAGTTATTGGTTTCAAGTATCAGATTTGCGAAAATTTTGATGGTTTCTCAACCATTCCTTAACTTCACACTCCCATATCTCGCGAACGGATTGACGAATTCGAGAATTTCCTATTGCATCTGAAAGCAGAACCTCGCCCGATTAGAACGGTATGTGTATTTTTGCCCTAGGCCATAGTAGTTATTGGTTTCGAGTATCAAACTTTCGAAAATTGTGATGGTTTCTCATCCATTCGTTAAATTCAAACTCCCATATCTCGCGAACAGAATGACGAACTCGATTAATTCCTGTTGCATCTGAAAGCAGAAACTCGCCCGATTACAGTGGTATGTGTATTTTTGCCCTAGGCCATAGTAGTTATTGGTTTCAAGTATCAGATTTGCGAAAATTTTGATGGTTTCTCAACCATTCCTTAACTTCACACTCCCATATCTCGCGAACGGATTGACGAATTCGAGAATTTCCTATTGCATCTGAAAGCAGAACCTCGCCCGATTAGAACGGTATGTGTATTTTTGCCCTAGGCCATAGTAGTTATTGGTTTCGAGTATCAAACTTTCGAAAATTGTGATGGTTTCTCATCCATTCGTTAAATTCAAACTCCCATATCTCGCGAACAGAATGACGAACTCGATTAATTCCTGTTGCATCTGAAAGCAGAAACTCGCCCGATTACAGTGGTATGTGTATTTTTGACCTAGGCCATAGTAGTTATTGGTTTCAAGTATCAGACTTGCGAAAATTTTGATGGTTTCTCAACCATTCCTTAACTTCAAACTCCCATATCTCGCGAACGGATTGACGAACTCGAGAATTTCCTGTTGCATCTGAAAGTAGAAACTCGCCCGATTACAATGGTGTGTGTACTTTTCCCCTAGGCCTTTCCAGTTATTCGTTTATAGCATCAGAATTGCGAAAATTTTGATGCGTTCTCAACCATTCCTTAACTTTAAACTCCCATATCTCGCGAACGGATTGACGATCTCGAGAAATTCCTGTTGCATCTGAGGGTAGAAACTCGCCCGATTACAATGGTGTGTGTACTTTTCCCCTAGGCCATTCCAGTTAGTGGTTTCGAGTATCAGACTTGAGAAAATTTTGATGGTTTCTCAACCATTCCTTAACTTCAAACTCCCGTATCTCGCGAACGGATTGACGAACTCGGGAAATTCCTGTTGCATCGGAAAACAGAAACTCGCCCGATTACAACGGTATGTGTATTTTTGCCCTAGGCAATAGTAGCTATTGGGTTCGAGTATCAGACATGCGAAAATTTTGATGGTTTCTCAACCGTTCCTTAACTTCAAACTCACATATCTCGCGAACGGATTGACGAACTCGAGAAATTCCTGTTGCATCTGAATACAGAAACTCGCCCGATTACAATGGTGTGTGTACTTTTCCCCTAGGCCATTCTAGTTATTGGTTTCGAGTATCAGACTTGCGAAAATTTTGATGGTTTCTCAACCATTCCTTAACTTCAAACCCCCATATCTCGCGAACGGATTGACAATCACGAGAAATTCCTGATGGATCTGAAAGCAGAAAGTCATCCGATTACAACGGTAGGTGTATTTTTGCCCTAGGCAATAGTAGTTATTGGTTTCGAGTCTCAGACTTGCGAAAATTTTGATGGTTTCTCAACCATTCCTTAACTTCAAACTCCCATGTCTCGCGAACGGATTGACGAACACGAGATATTCCTGTTGCATCTGAGAGTAGAAACTCGGCCGATTACAATGGTGTGTGTATTTTGTCCCTAGGCAATAGTAGTTATTGGTTTCGAGTATCAGACTTGCGAAAGTTTTGATGGTTTGTCAACCATTCCTTAACTTCAAACTCCCATACCTCGCGAACGGATTGGCGAACTCGAGATATTCCTGTTGCATCTGAAAGCAGAAACTCGCCCGATTACAACGGTATGTGTATTTTTGCCCTAGGCAATGGTAGTTATTGGTTTCGAGTATCAGACTAGCGAAAATTATGATGGTTTCTCAACCATTCCTTAACTTCAAACTCCCATATCTCGCTAACGGATTGACGAATTCGAGAATTTCCTATTGCATCTGAAAGCAGAACCTCGCCCGATTACAACGGTATGTGTATTTTTGCCCTAGGCCATAGTAGTTATTGGTTTCGAGTATCAGACTTTCGAAAATTGTGATGGTTTCTCATCCATTCGTTAAATTCAAACTCCCATATCTCGCGAACGGATTGACGAACTCGAGAAATTCCTGTTGCATCTGAAAGTAGAAACTCGCCCGATTACAATGGTGTGTGTACTTTTCCCCTAGGCCATTCCAGTTATTCGTTTATAGCATCAGAATTGCGAAAATTTTGATGCGTTCTCAACCATTCCTTAACTTTAAACTCCCATATCTCGCGAACGGATTGACGACCTCGAGAAATTCCTGTTGCATCTGAAAGCAGAAACTCGCCCGATTACAACGGTATGTGTATTTTTGCCCTAGGCAATAGTAGCTATTGGTTTCGAGTATCAGACTTGCGAAAATTTTGATGGTTTCTCAACCGTTCCTTAACTTCAAACTCCCATATCTCGCGAACGCATTGACGAACTCGAGAAATTCCTGTTGCATCTGAAAGCAGAAAGTCGCCCGATTACAACGGTATGTGTATTTTTGCCCTAGGCAATGGTAGTTATTGGTTTCGAGTATCAGACTAGCGAAAATTATGATGGTTTCTCAACCATTCCTTAACTTCAAACTCCCATATCCCGCGAACGGATTGACGAACTCGAGAAATTCCTGTTGCATCTGAAAGCAGAAACTCGCCCGATTACAGTGGTATGTGTATTTTTGCCCTAGGCCATAGTAGTTATTGGTTTTAAGTATCAGATTTGCGTAAATTTTGATGGTTTCTCAACCATTCCTTAACTTCACACTCCCATATCTCGCGAACGGATTGACGAATTCGAGAATTTCCTATTGCATCTGAAAGCAGAACATTGCCCGATTAGAACGGTATGTGTATTTTTGCCCTAGGCCATAGTAGTTATTGGTTTCGAGTATCAGACTTTCGAAAATTGTGATGGTTTCTCATCCATTCGTTAAATTCAAACTCCCATATCTCGCGAACAGAATGACGAACTCGATTAATTCCTGTTGCATCTGAAAGTAGAAACTCGCCCGATTACAATGGTGTGTGTACTCTTCCCCTAGGCAATAGTAGTTATTGGTTTCGAGTAACAGACTTGCGAAAATTTTGATGGTTTCTCAACCATTCCTTAACTTCAAACTCCCATATCTCGCAACCGGATTGACGAACTCGAGAAATTCCTGTTGCATCTGAAAGTAGAAGCTCGCCCGATTACAATGGTGTGTGTACTTTTCCCCTAGGCCATTCCTGTTATTCGTTTATAGCATCAGAATTGCGAAAATTTTGATGCGTTCTCAACCATTCCTTAACTTTAAACTCCCATATCTCGCGAACGGATTGACGATCTCGACAAATTCCTGTTGCATCTGAAAGTAGAAACTCGCCCGATTACAATGGTGTGTGTACTTTTCCCCTAGGCCATTCCAGTTAGTGGTTTCGAGTATCAGACTTGAGAAAATTTTGATGGTTTCTCAACCATTCCTTAACTTCAAACTCCCATATCTCGCGAACGGATTGACGAACTCGAGAAATTCCTGTTGCATCGGAAAGCAGAAACTCGCCCGATTACAACGGTATGTGTATTTTTGCCCTAGGCAATAGTAGCTATTGGTTTCGAGTATCAGACATGCGAAAATTTTGATGGTTTCTCAACCGTTCCTTAACTTCAAACTCACATATCTCGCGAACGGATTGACGAACTCGAGAAATTCCTGTTGCATCTGAATACAGAAACTCGCCCGATTACAATGGTGTGTGTACTTTTCCCCTAGGCCATTCTAGTTATTGGTTTCGAGTATCAGACTTGCGAAAATTTTGATGGTTTGTCAACCATTCCTTAACTTCAAACTCCCATACCTCGCGAACGGATTGGCGAACTCGAGATATTCCTGTTGCATCTGAAAGCAGAAACTCGCCCGATTACAACGGTATGTGTATTTTTGCCCTAGGCAATAGTAGCTATTGGTTTCGAGTATCAGACTTGCGAAAATTTTGATGGTTTCTCAACCATTCCTTAACTTCAAACTCCCATATCTCGCGAACGGATTGACGAACTCGAGAAATTCCTGTTGCATCTGAAAGTAGAAACTCGCCCGATTACAATGGTGTGTGTACTTTTCCCCTAGGCCATTCCAGTTATTCGTTTAGAGCATCAGAATTGCGAAAATTTTGACGCGTTATCAACCATTCCTTAACTTTAAACTCCCATATCTCGCGAACGGATTGACGACCTCGAGAAATTCCTGTTGCATCTGAAAGCAGAAACTCGCCCGATTACAAGGTTATGTGTATTTTTGCCCTAGGCCATTCCAGTTATTGGTTTCGAGTATCAGACTTGCGAAAATTGTGATGGTTTCTCAACCATTCCTTAAATTCAAACTCCCATATCTCGCGAACAGAATGACGAACTCGATTAATTCCTGTTGCATCTGAAAGTAGAAACTCGCCCGATTACAATGGTGTGTGTACTCTTCCCCTAGGCCATTCCAGTTATTGGTTTCGAGTATCAGACTTGCGAAAATTTTGATGGTTTCTCAACCATTCCTTAACTTCAAACCCCCATACATCGCGAACGGATTGACAAACACGAGAAATTCCTGTTGGATCTGAAAGCAGAAAGTCATCCGACTAAAACGGTATGTGTGTTTTTGCCCTAGGCCATGCTAGTTATAGGTCTCGAGTATCAGACTTGCGAAAATTTTGATGGTTTCTCAACCATTCCTTAACTTCAAACTCCCATATCTCGCGAACGGATTGACGAACTCGAGAAATTCCTGTTGCATCTGAAAGCAGAAACTCGCCCGATTACAACGGTATGTGTATTTTTGCCCTAGGCAATAGTAGCTATTGGTTTCGAGTATCAGACATGCGAAAATTTTGATGGTTTCTCAACCGTTCCTTAACTTCAAACTCCCATATCTCGCGAACGGATTGACGAACTCGAGAAATTCCTGTTGCATCTGAATACAGAAACTCGCCCGATTACAATGGTGTGTGTACTTTTCCCCTAGGCCATTCCAGTTATTGGTTTCGAGTATCAGACTTGCGAAAATTTTGATGGTTTCTCAATCATTCCTTAACTTCAAACCCCCATATCTCGCGAACGGATTGACAATCACGAGAAATTCCTGATGGACCTGAAAGCAGAAAGTCATCCGATTACAACGGTAGGTGTATATTTGCCCTAGGCAATAGTAGTTATTGGTTTCGAGTATCAGACTTGCGAAAATTTTGATGGTTTCTCAACCATTCCTTAACTTCAAACCCCCATATATCGCGAACGGATTGACAAACACGAGAAATTCCTGTTGGATCTGAAAGCAGAAAGTCATCCGACTAAAACGGTATGTGTGTTTTTGCCCTAGGCCATGCTAGTTATAGGTCTCGAGTATCAGACCAGCGAAAATTTTGATGGTTTCTCAAACATTCCGTAACTTCAAACACCCATATCTCGCGAACGGATTGACGAACTCGAGAAATTCCTGTTGCATCTGAAAGCAGAAACTCGCCCGATTACAACGGTATGTGTATTTTTGCCCTAGGCAATAGTAGCTATTGGTTTCGAGTATCAGACTTGCGAAAATTTTGATGGTTTCTCAACCATTCCTTAACTTCAAACTCCCATATCTCGCGAACGGATTGACGAACTCGAGAAATTCCTGTTGCATCTGAAAGTAGAAACTCGCCCGATTACAATGGTGTGTGTACTTTTCCCCTAGGCCATTCCAGTTATTCGTTTAGAGCATCAGAATTGCGAAAATTTTGACGCGTTATCAACCATTCCTTAACTTTAAACTCCCATATCTCGCGAACGGATTGACGACCTCGAGAAATTCCTGTTGCATCTGAAAGCAGAAACTCGCCCGATTACAAGGTTATGTGTATTTTTGCCCTAGGCCATTCCAGTTATTGGTTTCGAGTATCAGACTTGCGAAAATTGTGATGGTTTCTCAACCATTCCTTAAATTCAAACTCCCATATCTCGCGAACAGAATGACGAACTCGATTAATTCCTGTTGCATCTGAAAGTAGAAACTCGCCCGATTACAATGGTGTGTGTACTCTTCCCCTAGGCAATAGTAGTTATTGGTTTTGAGTATCAGACTTGCGAAAATTTTGATGGTTTCTCAACCATTCCTTAACTTCAAACTCCCATATCTCGCGAACGGATTGACGAACTCGAGAAATTCCTGTTGCATCTGAAAGCAGAAACTCGCCCGATTACAACGGTATTTGTATTTTTGCCCTAGGCAATAGTAGCTATTTGTTTCGAGTATCAGACATGCGAAAATTTTGATGGTTTCTCAACCATTCCTTAACTTCAAACTCCCATATCTCGCGAACGGATTGACGAACACGAGATATTCCTGTTGCATCTGAGAGTAGAAACTCGGCCGATTACAATGGTGTGTGTATTTTGGCCCTAGGCAATAGTAGTTATTGGTTTCGAGTATCAGACTTGCGAAAATTTTGATGGTTTCTCAACCATTCCTTAAATTCAAACCCCCATATATCGCGAACGGATTGACAAACACGAGAAATTCCTGTTGGATCTGAAAGCAGAAAGTCATCCGACTAAAACGGTATGTGTGTTTTTGCCCTAGGCCATGCTAGTTATAGGTCTCGAGTATCAGACCAGCGAAAATTTTGATGGTTTCTCAAACATTCCGTAACTTCAAACCCCCATATCTCGCGAACGGATTGACGAACTCGAGAAATTCCTGTTGCATCTGAAAGCAGAAACTCGCCCGATTACAACGGTATGTGTATTTTTGTCTTAGGCAATAGTTGCTATTGGTTTCGAGTATCAGACTTGCGAAAATTTTGATGGTTTCTCAACCATTCCTTAACTTCAAACTCCCATATCTCGCGAACGGATTGACGAACACGAGATATTCCTGTTGCATCTGAGAGTAGAAACTCGGCCGATTACAATGGTGTGTGTATTTTGGCCCTAGGCAATAGTAGTTATTGGTTTCGAGTATCAGACTTGCGAAAGTTTTGATGGTTTGTCAACCATTCCTTAACTTCAAACTCCCATACCTCGCGAACGGATTGGCGAACTCGAGATATTCCTGTTGCATCTGAAAGCAGAAACTCGCCCGATTACAACGGTATGTGTTTTTTGCCCTAGGCAATAGTAGCTCTTGGTTTCGAGTATCAGACTTGCGAAAATTTTGATGGTTTCTCAACCGTTCCTTAACTTCAAACTCCCATATCTCGCGAACGCATTGACGAACTCGAGAAATTCCTGTTGCATCTGAAAGCAGAAAGTCGCCCGATTACAACGGTATGTGTATTTTTGCCCTAGGCAATGGTAGTTATTGGTTTCGAGTATCAGACTTGCGAAAATTATGATGGTTTCTCAACCATTCCTTAACTTCAAACTCCCATATCTCGCGAACGGATTGACGAACTCGAGAAATTCCTGTTGCATCTGAAAGCAGAAACTCGCCCGATTACAATGGTATGTGTCTTTTTGCCCTAGGCCATAGTAGTTATTGGATTCAAGTATCAGATTTGCGAAAATTTTGATGGTTTCTCAACCATTCCTTAACTTCACACTCCCATATCTCGCTAACGGATTGACGAATTCGAGAATTTCCTATTGCATCTGAAAGCAGAACCTCGCCCGATAACAACGGTATGTGTATTTTTGCCCTAGGCCATAGTAGTTATTGGTTTCGAGTATCAGACTTTCGAAAATTGTGATGGTTTCTCATCCATTCGTTAAAATCAAACTCCCATATCTCGCGCACAGAATGACGAACTCGATTAATTCCTGTGGCATCTGAAAGTAGAAACTCGCCCGATTACAATGGTGTGTGTACTCTTCCCCTAGGCAATAGTATTTATTGGTTTCGAGTAACAGACTTGCGAAAATTTTGATGGTTTCTCAACCATTCCTTAACTTCAAACTCCCATATCTCGCGAACGGATTGACGAACTCGAGAAATTCCTGTAGCATCTGAAAGTAGAAACTCGCCCGATTACAATGGTGTGTGTACTTTTCCCCTAGGCCATTCCAGTTATTCGTTTATAGCATCAGAATTGCGAAAATTTTGATGCGTTCTCAACCATTCCTTAACTTTAAACTCTCATATCTCGCGAACGGATTGACGACCTCGAGAAATTCCTGTTGCATCTGAAAGCAGAAACTCGCCCGATTACAAGGTTATGTGTATTTTTGCCCTAGGCCATTCCAGTTATTGGTTTCGAGTATCAGACTTGCGAAAATTGTGATGGTTTCTCAACCATTCCTTAAATTCAAACTCCCATATCTCGCGAACAGAATGACGAACTCGATAAATTCCTGTTGCATCTGAAAGTAGAAACTCGCCCGATTACAATGGTGTGTGTACTCTTCCCCTAGGCAATAGTAGTTATTGGTTTCGAGTATCAGACTTGCGAAAATTTTGATGGTTTCTCAACCATTCCTTAACTTCAAACTCCCATATCTCGCGAACGGATTGACGAACTCGAGAAATTCCTGTTGCATCTGAAAGCAGAAACTCGCCCGATTACAACGGTATGTGTATTTTTGCCCTAGGCAATAGTAGCTATTGGTTTCGAGTATCAGACATGCGAAAATTTTGATGGTTTCTCAACCGTTCCTTAACTTCAAACTCCCATATCTCGCGAACGGATTGACGAACTCGAGAAATTCCTGTTGCATCTGAATACAGAAACTCGCCCGATTACAATGGTGTGTGTACTTTTCCCCTAGGCCATTCCAGTTATTCGTTTATAGCATCAGAATTGCGAAAATTTTGATGCGTTCTCAACCATTCCTTAACTTTAAACTCTCATATCTCGCGAACGGATTGACGACCTCGAGAAATTCCTGTTGCATCTGAAAGCAGAAACTCGCCCGATTACAAGGTTATGTGTATTTTTGCCCTAGGCCATTCCAGTTATTGGTTTCGAGTATCAGACTTGCGAAAATTTTGATGGTTTCTCAATCATTCCTTAACTTCAAACCCCCATATCTCGCGAACGGATTGACAATCACGAGAAATTCCTGATGGACCTGAAAGCAGAAAGTCATCCGATTACAACGGTAGGTGTATATTTGCCCTAGGCAATAGTAGTTATTGGTTTCGAGTATCAGACTTGCGAAAATTTTGATGGTTTCTCAACCATTCCTTAACTTCAAACCCCCATATATCGCGAACGGATTGACAAACACGAGAAATTCCTGTTGGATCTGAAAGCAGAAAGTCATCCGACTAAAACGGTATGTGTGTTTTTGCCCTAGGCCATGCTAGTTATAGGTCTCGAGTATCAGACCAGCGAAAATTTTGATGGTTTCTCAAACATTCCGTAACTTCAAACTCCCATATCTCGCGAACGGATTGACGAACTCGAGAAATTCCTGTTGCATCTGAAAGCAGAAACTCGCCCGATTACAACGGTATGTGTATTTTTGCCCTAGGCAATAGTAGCTATTGGTTTCGAGTATCAGACTTGCGAAAATTTTGATGGTTTCTCAACCATTCCTTAACTTCAAACTCCCATATCTCGCGAACGGATTGACGAACTCGAGAAATTCCTGTTGCATCTGAAAGTAGAAACTCGCCCGATTACAATGGTGTGTGTACTTTTCCCCTAGGCCATTCCAGTTATTCGTTTATAGCATCAGAATTGCGAAAATTTTGACGCGTTCTCAACCATTCCTTAACTTTAAACTCCCATATCTCGCGAACGGATTGACGACCTCGAGAAATTCCTGTTGCATCTGAAAGCAGAAACTCGCCCGATTACAAGGTTATGTGTATTTTTGCCCTAGGCCATTCCAGTTATTGGTTTCGAGTATCAGACTTGCGAAAATTGTGATGGTTTCTCAACCATTCCTTAAATTCAAGCTCCCATATCTCGCGAACAGAATGACGAACTCGATTAATTCCTGTTGCATCTGAAAGTAGAAACTCGCCCGATTACAATGGTGTGTGTACTCTTCCCCTAGGCAATAGTAGTTATTGGTTTCGAGTATCAGACTTGCGAAAATTTTGATGGTTTCTCAACCATTCCTTAACTTCAAACTCCCATATCTCGCGAACGGATTGACGAACTCGAGAAATTCCTGTTGCATCTGAAAGCAGAAACTCGCCCGATTACAACGGTATGTGTATTTTTGCCCTAGGCAATAGTAGCTATTGGTTTCGAGTATCAGACATGCGAAAATTTTGATGGTTTCTCAACCGTTCCTTAACTTCAAACTCCCATATCTCGCGAACGGATTGACGAACTCGAGAAATTCCTGTTGCATCTGAATACAGAAACTCGCCCGATTACAATGGTGTGTGTACTTTTCCCCTAGGCCATTCCAGTTATTGGTTTCGAGTATCAGACTTGCGAAAATTTTGATGGTTTCTCAATCATTCCTTAACTTCAAACCCCCATATCTCGCGAACGGATTGACAATCACGAGAAATTCCTGATGGACCTGAAAGCAGAAAGTCATCCGATTACAACGGTAGGTGTATATTTGCCCTAGGCAATAGTAGTTATTGGTTTCGAGTATCAGACTTGCGAAAATTTTGATGGTTTCTCAACCATTCCTTAACTTCAAACCCCCATATATCGCGAACGGATTGACAAACACGAGAAATTCCTGTTGGATCTGAAAGCAGAAAGTCATCCGACTAAAACGGTATGTGTGTTTTTGCCCTAGGCCATGCTAGTTATAGGTCTCGAGTATCAGACCAGCGAAAATTTTGATGGTTTCTCAAACATTCCGTAACTTCAAACTCCCATATCTCGCGAACGGATTGACGAACTCGAGAAATTCCTGTTGCATCTGAAAGCAGAAACTCGCCCGATTACAACGGTATGTGTATTTTTGCCCTAGGCAATAGTAGCTATTGGTTTCGAGTATCAGACTTGCGAAAATTTTGATGGTTTCTCAACCATTCCTTAACTTCAAACTCCCATATCTCGCGAACGGATTGACGAACTTCGGAAATTCCTGTTGCATCTGAAAGTAGAAACTCGCCCGATTACAATGGTGTGTGTACTTTTCCCCTAGGCCATTCCAGTTATTCGTTTATAGCATCAGAATTGCGAAAATTTTGACGCGTTCTCAACCATTCCTTAACTTTAAACTCCCATATCTCGCGAACGGATTGACGACCTCGAGAAATTCCTGTTGCATCTGAAAGCAGAAACTCGCCCGATTACAAGGTTATGTGTATTTTTGCCCTAGGCCATTCCAGTTATTGGTTTCGAGTATCAGACTTGCGAAAATTGTGATGGTTTCTCAACCATTCCTTAAATTCAAGCTCCCATATCTCGCGAACAGAATGACGAACTCGATTAATTCCTGTTGCATCTGAAAGTAGAAACTCGCCCGATTACAATGGTGTGTGTACTCTTCCCCTAGGCAATAGTAGTTATTGGTTTCGAGTATCAGACTTGCGAAAATTTTGATGGTTTCTCAACCATTCCTTAACTTCAAACTCCCATATCTCGCGAACGGATTGACGAACTCGAGAAATTCCTGTTGCATCTGAAAGCAGAAACTCGCCCGATTACAACGGTATGTGTATTTTTGCCCTAGGCAATAGTAGCTATTTGTTTCGAGTATCAGACATGCGAAAATTTTGATGGTTTCTCAACCATTCCTTAACTTCAAACTCCCATATCTCGCGAACGGATTGACGAACACGAGATATTCCTGTTGCATCTGAAAGCAGAAACTCGCCCGATTACAGCGGTATTTGTATTTTGGCCCTAGGCAATAGTAGTTATTGGTTTCGAGTATCAGACTTGCGAAAATTTTGATGGTATCTCAACCATTCCTTAACTTCAAACTCCCATATCTCGCGAACGGATTGACGAACACGAGATATTCCTGTTGCATCTGAAAGCAGAAACTCGCCCGATTACAGCGGTATTTGTATTTTGGCCCTAGGCAATAGTAGTTATTGGTTTCGAGTATCAGACTTGCGAAAATTTTGATGGTTTCTCAACCATTCCTTAACTTCAAACCCCCATACATCGCGAACGGATTGACAAACACGAGAAATTCCTGTTGGATCTGAAAGCAGAAAGTCATCCGACTAAAACGGTATGTGTGTTTTTGCCCTAGGCCATGCTAGTTATAGGTCTCGAGTATCAGACCAGCGAAAATTTTGATGGCTTCTCAAACATTCCGTAACTTCAAACTCCCATATCTCGCGAACGGATTGACGAACTCGAGAAATTCCTGTTGCAGCTGGAAGCAGAAAGTCGCCCGCCTACAACGGTATTTGTATTTTTGCCCTAGGCAATAGTAGTTATTGGTTTCGAGTATCAGACTTGCGAAAATTTTGATGGTATCTCAACCATTCCTTAACTTCAAACTCCCATATCTCGCGAACGGATTGACGAACTCGGGAAATTCCTGTTGCATCTGAAAGCAGAAACTCGCCCGATTACAACGGTATGTGTATTTTTGCCCTAGGCAATGGTAGCTATTGGTTTCGAGTATCAGACTTGCGAAAATTTTGATGGTTTCTCAACCGTTCCTTAACTTCAAACTCCCATATCTCGCGAACGGATTGACGAACTCGAGAAATTCCTGTTGCATCTGAAAGCAGAAACTCGCTCGATTACAATGGTGTGTGTAATCTTCCCCTAGGCAATAGTAGTTATTGGTTTCGAGTAACAGACTTGCGAAAATTTTGATGGTTTCTCAACCATTCCTTAACTTCAAACTCCCATATCTCGCGAACGGATTGACGAACTCGAGAAATTCCTGTTGCATCTGAAAGTAGAAACTCGCCCGATTACAATGAAGTGTGTACTTTTCCCCTAGGCCATTCCAGTTATTCGTTTATAGCATCAGTATTGCGAAAATTTTGATGCGTTCTCAACCATTCCTTAACTTTAAACTCCCATATCTCGCGAACGGATTGACGACCTCGAGAAATTCCTGTTGCATCTGAAAGTAGAAACTCGCCCGATTACAATGGTATGTGTATTTTTGCCCTAGGCCATAGTAGTTATTGGATTCAAGTATCAGATTTGCGAAAATTTTGATGGTTTCTCAACCATTCCTTAACTTCACACTCCCATATCTCGCGAACGGATTGACGAATTCGAGAATTTCCTATTGCATCTGAAAGCAGAACCTCGCCCGATTACAACGGTATGTGTATTTTTGCCCTAAGCCATAGTAGTTATTGGTTTCGAGTATCAGACTTTCGAAAATTGTGATGGTTTCTCATGCATTCGTTAAATTCAAACTCCCATATCTCGCGAACCGAATGACGAACTCGATTAATTCCTGTTGCATCTGAAAGTAGATACTCGCCGGATTACAATGGTGTGTGTACTCTTCCCCTAGGCAATACTAGTTATTGGTTTCGAGTATCAGACTTGCGAAAATTTTGATGGTTTCTCAACCATTCCTTAACTTCAAACTCCCATATCTCGCGAACGGATTGACGAACTCCAGAAATTCCTGTTGCATCTGAAAGCAGAAACTCGCCCGATTACAACGGTATGTGTATTTTTGCCCTAGGCAATAGTAGCTATTGGTTTCGAGTATCAGACATGCGAAAATTTTGATGGTTTCTCAACCGTTCCTTAACTTCAAACTCCCATATCTCGCGAACGGATTGACGAACTCGAGAAATTCCTGTTGCATCTGAATACAGAAACTCGCCCGATTACAATGGTGCGTGTACTTTTCCCCTAGGCCATTCCAGTTATTAGTTTCGAGTATCAGACTTGCGAAAATTTGTTGGTTTCTCAACCATTCCTTAACTTCAAACCCCCATATCTCGCGAACGGATTGACAATCACGAGAAATTCCTGATGGATCTGAAAGCAGAAAGTCATCCGATTACAACGGTAGGTGTATTTTTGCCCTAGGCAATAGTAGTTATTGGTTTCGAGTATCAGACTTGCGAAAATTTTGATGGTTTCTCAACCATTCCTTAACTTCAAACTCCCATATCTCGCGAACGGATTGACGAACACGAGATATTCCTGTTGCATCTGAGAGTAGAAGCTCGGCCGATTACAATGGTGTGTGTGTATTTTGGCCCTAGGCAATAGTAGTTATTGGTTTCGAGTATCAGACTTGCGAAAATTTTGATGGTTTCTCAACCATTCCTTAACTTCAAACTCCCATATCTCGCGAACGGATTGACGAACACGAGATATTCCTGTTGCATCTGAGAGTAGAAGCTCGGCCGATTACAATGGCGTGTGTGTATTTTGGCCCTAGGCAATAGTAGTTATTGGTTTCGAGTATCAGACTTGCGAAAATTTTGATGGTTTCTCAACCATTCCTTAACTTCAAACTCCCATATCTCGCGAACGGATTGACGAACTCGGGAAATTCCTGTTGCATCTGAAAGCAGAAACTCGCCCGATTACAACGGTATGTGTATTTTTGCCCTAGGCAATAGTAGCTATTGGTTTCGAGTATCAGACTTGCGAAAATTTTGATGGTTTCTCAACCGTTCCTTAACTTCAAACTCCCATATCTCGCGAAAGGATTGACGAACTCGAGATATTCCTGTTGCATCTGAAAGCAGAAACTCGCCCGATTACAATGGTATGTGTATTTTTGCCCTAGGCCATAGTAGTTATTGGATTCAAGTATCAGATTTGCGAAAATTTTGATGGTTTCTCAACCGTTCCTTAAATTCACACTCCCATATCTCGCGAACGGATTGACGAACTCGAGAAATTCCTGTTGCATCTGAAAGCAGAAACTCGCCCGATTACAGCGGTATTTGTATTTTGGCCCTAGGCAATAGTAGTTATTGGTTTCGAGTATCAGACTTGCGAAAATTTTGATGGTTTCTCAACCATTCCTTAACTTCAAACCCCCATACATCGCGAACGGATTGACAAACACGAGAAATTCCTGTTGGATCTGAAAGCAGAAAGTCATCCGACTAAAACGGTATGTGTGTTTTTGCCCTAGGCCATGCTAGTTATAGGTCTCGAGTATCAGACCAGCGAAAATTTTGATGGCTTCTCAAACATTCCGTAACTTCAAACTCCCATATCTCGCGAACGGATTGACGAACTCGAGAAATTCCTGTTGCATCTGGAAACAGAAGGTCGCCCGATTACAGCGGTATTTGTATTTTTGCCCTAGGCAATAGTAGTTATTGGGTTCGAGTATCAGACTTGCGAAAATTTTGATGGTTTCTCAACCATTCCTTAACTTCAAACTCCCATATCTCGCGAACGGATTGACGAACTCGGGAAATTCCTGTTGCATCTGAATGCAGAAACTCGCCCGATTACAACGGTATGTGTATTTTTGCCCTAGGCAATAGTAGCTATTGGTTTCGAGTATCAGACTTGCGAAAATTTTGATGGTTTCTCAACCGTTCCTTAACTTCAAACTCCCATATCTCGCGAAAGGATTGACGAACTCGAGAAATTCCTGTTGCATATGAAAGCAGAAACTCGCCCGATTACAATGGTATGTGTATTTTTGCCCTAGGCCATAGTAGTAATTGGATTCAAGTATCAGATTTGCGAAAATTTTGATGGTTTCTCAACCGTTCCTTAACTTCACACTCCCATATCTCGCGAACGGATTGACGAACTCGAGAAATTCCTGTTGCATCTGAAAGCAGAAACTCGCCCGATTACAGCGGTATTTGTATTTTGGCCCTAGGCAATAGTAGTTATTGGTTTCGAGTATCAGACTTGCGAAAATTTTGATGGTTTCTCAACCATTCCTTAACTTCAAACCCCCATACATCGCGAACGGATTGACAAACACGAGAAATTCCTGTTGGATCTGAAAGCAGAAAGTCATCCGACTAAAACGGTATGTGTGTTTTTGCCCTAGGCCATGCTAGTTATAGGTCTCGAGTATCAGACCAGCGAAAATTTTGATGGCTTCTCAAACATTCCGTAACTTCAAACTCCCATATCTCGCGAACGGATTGACGAACTCGAGAAATTCCTGTTGCAGCTGGAAGCAGAAAGTCGCCCGCCTACAACGGTATTTGTATTTTTGCCCTAGGCAATAGTAGTTATTGGTTTCGAGTATCAGACTTGCGAAAATTTTGATGGTATCTCAACCATTCCTTAACTTCAAACTCCCATATCTCGCGAACGGATTGACGAACTCGAGAAATTCCTGTTGCTTCTGAAAGCAGAAACTCGCCCGATTACAATGGTATGTGTATTTTTGCCCTAGGCCATAGTAGTTATTGGATTCAAGTATCAGATTTGCGAAAATTTTGATGGTTTCTCAACCGTTCCTTAACTTCACACTCCCATATCTCGCGAACGGATTGACGAACTCGAGAAATTCCTGTTGCATCTGAAAGCAGAAACTCGCCCGATTACAGCGGTATTTGTATTTTGGCCCTAGGCAATAGTAGTTATTGGTTTCGAGTATCAGACTTGCGAAAATTTTGATGGTTTCTCAACCATTCCTTAACTTCAAACCCCCATACATCGCGAACGGATTGACAAACACGAGAAATTCCTGTTGGATCTGAAAGCAGAAAGTCATCCGACTAAAACGGTATGTGTGTTTTTGCCCTAGGCCATGCTAGTTATAGGTCTCGAGTATCAGACCAGCGAAAATTTTGATGGCTTCTCAAACATTCCGTAACTTCAAACTCCCATATCTCGCGAACGGATTGACGAACTCGAGAAATTCCTGTTGCAGCTGGAAGCAGAAAGTCGCCCGCCTACAACGGTATTTGTATTTTTGCCCTAGGCAATAGTAGTTATTGGTTTCGAGTATCAGACTTGCGAAAATTTTGATGGTATCTCAACCATTCCTTAACTTCAAACTCCCATATCTCGCGAACGGATTGACGAACTCGGGAAATTCCTGTTGCATCTGAAAGCAGAAACTCGCCCGATTACAACGGTATGTGTGTTTTTGCCCTAGGCAATGGTAGCTATTGGTTTCGAGTATCAGACTTGCGAAAATTTTGATGGTTTCTCAACCGTTCCTTAACTTCAAACTCCCATATCTCGCGAACGGATTGACGAACTCGAGAAATTCCTGTTGCATCTGAAAGCAGAAACTCGCTCGATTACAATGGTGTGTGTACCCTTCCCCTAGGCAATAGTAGTTATTGGTTTCGAGTAACAGACTTGCGAAAATTTTGATGGTTTCTCAACCATTCCTTAACTTCAAACTCCCATATCTCGCGAACGGATTGACGAACTCGAGAAATTCCTGTTGCATCTGAAAGTAGAAACTCGCCCGATTACAATTGAGTGTGTACTTTTCCCCTAGGCCATTCCAGTTATTCGTTTATAGCATCAGTATTGCGAAAATTTTGATGCGTTCTCAACCATTCCTTAACTTTAAACTCCCATATCTCGCGAACGGATTGACGACCTCGAGAAATTCCTGTTGCATCTGAAAGTAGAAACTCGCCCGATTACAATGGTATGTGTATTTTTGCCCTAGGCCATAGTAGTTATTGGATTCAAGTATCAGATTTGCGAAAATTTTGATGGTTTCTCAACCGTTCCTTAACTTCAAACTCCCATATCTCGCGAAAGGATTGACGAACTCGAGATATTCCTGTTGCATCTGAAAGCAGAAACTCGCCCGATTACAATGGTATGTGTATTTTTGCCCTAGGCCATAGTAGTTATTGGATTCAAGTATCAGATTTGCGAAAATTTTGATGGTTTCTCAACGGTTCCTTAAATTCACACTCCCATATCTCGCGAACGGATTGACGAACTCGAGAAATTCCTGTTGCATCTGAAAGCAGAAACTCGCCCGATTACAGCGGTATTTGTATTTTGGCCCTAGGCAATAGTAGTTATTGGTTTCGAGTATCAGACTTGCGAAAATTTTGATGGTTTCTCAACCATTCCTTAACTTCAAACCCCCATACATCGCGAACGGATTGACAAACACGAGAAATTCCTGTTGGATCTGAAAGCAGAAAGTCATCCGACTAAAACGGTATGTGTGTTTTTGCCCTAGGCCATGCTAGTTATAGGTCTCGAGTATCAGACCAGCGAAAATTTTGATGGCTTCTCAAACATTCCGTAACTTCAAACTCCCATATCTCGCGAACGGATTGACGAACTCGAGAAATTCCTGTTGCATCTGGAAACAGAAGGTCGCCCGATTACAGCGGTATTTGTATTTTTGCCCTAGGCAATAGTAGTTATTGGGTTCGAGTATCAGACTTGCGAAAATTTTGATGGTTTCTCAACCATTCCTTAACTTCAAACTCCCATATCTCGCGAACGGATTGACGAACTCGGGAAATTCCTGTTGCATCTGAATGCAGAAACTCGCCCGATTACAACGGTATGTGTATTTTTGCCCTAGGCAATAGTAGCTATTGGTTTCGAGTATCAGACTTGCGAAAATTTTGATGGTTTCTCAACCGTTCCTTAACTTCAAACTCCCATATCTCGCGAAAGGATTGACGAACTCGAGAAATTCCTGTTGCATATGAAAGCAGAAACTCGCCCGATTACAATGGTATGTGTATTTTTGCCCTAGGCCATAGTAGTTATTGGATTCAAGTATCAGATTTGCGAAAATTTTGATGGTTTCTCAACCGTTCCTTAACTTCACACTCCCATATCTCGCGAACGGATTGACGAACTCGAGAAATTCCTGTTGCATCTGAAAGCAGAAACTCGCCCGATTACAGCGGTATTTGTATTTTGGCCCTAGGCAATAGTAGTTATTGGTTTCGAGTATCAGACTTGCGAAAATTTTGATGGTTTCTCAACCATTCCTTAACTTCAAACCCCCATACATCGCGAACTGATTGACAAACACGAGAAATTCCTGTTGGATCTGAAAGCAGAAAGTCATCCGACTAAAACGGTATGTGTGTTTTTGCCCTAGGCCATGCTAGTTATAGGTCTCGAGTATCAGACCAGCGAAAATTTTGATGGCTTCTCAAACATTCCGTAACTTCAAACTCCCATATCTCGCGAACGGATTGACGAACTCGAGAAATTCCTGTTGCAGCTGGAAGCAGAAAGTCGCCCGCCTACAACGGTATTTGTATTTTTGCCCTAGGCAATAGTAGTTATTGGTTTCGAGTATCAGACTTGCGAAAATTTTGATGGTATCTCAACCATTCCTTAACTTCAAACTCCCATATCTCGCGAACGGATTGACGAACTCGAGAAATTCCTGTTGCATCTGAAAGCAGAAACTCGCCCGATTACAATGGTATGTGTATTTTTGCCCTAGGCCATAGTAGTTATTGGATTCAAGTATCAGATTTGCGAAAATTTTGATGGTTTCTCAACCGTTCCTTAACTTCACACTCCCATATCTCGCGAACGGATTGACGAACTCGAGAAATTCCTGTTGCATCTGAAAGCAGAAACTCGCCCGATTACAGCGGTATTTGTATTTTGGCCCTAGGCAATAGTAGTTATTGGTTTCGAGTATCAGATTTGCGAAAATTTTGATGGTTTCTCAACCATTCCTTAACTTCAAACCCCCATACATCGCGAACGGATTGACAAACACGAGAAATTCCTGTTGGATCTGAAAGCAGAAAGTCATCCGACTAAAACGGTATGTGTGTTTTTGCCCTAGGCCATGCTAGTTATAGGTCTCGAGTATCAGACTTGCGAAAATTTTGATGGCTTCTCAAACATTCCGTAACTTCAAACTCCCATATCTCGCGAACGGATTGACGAACTCGAGAAATTCCTGTTGCAGCTGGAAGCAGAAAGTCGCCCGCCTACAACGGTATTTGTATTTTTGCCCTAGGCAATAGTAGTTATTGGTTTCGAGTATCAGACTTGCGAAAATTTTGATGGTATCTCAACCATTCCTTAACTTCAAACTCCCATATCTCGCGAACGGATTGACGAACTCGGGAAATTCCTGTTGCATCTGAAAGCAGAAACTCGCCCGATTACAACGGTATGTGTGTTTTTGCCCTAGGCAATGGTAGCTATTGGTTTCGAGTATCAGACTTGCGAAAATTTTGATGGTTTCTCAACCGTTCCTTAACTTCAAACTCCCATATCTCGCGAACGGATTGACGAACTCGAGAAATTCCTGTTGCATCTGAAAGCAGAAACTCGCTCGATTACAATGGTGTGTGTACCCTTCCCCTAGGCAATAGTAGTTAATGGTTTCGAGTAACAGACTTGCAAAAATTTTGATGGTTTCTCAACCATTCCTTAACTTCAAACTCCCATATCTCGCGAACGGATTAACGAACTCGAGAAATTCCTGTTGCATCTGAAAGTAGAAACTCGCCCGATTACAATTGAGTGTGTACTTTTCCCCTAGGCCATTCCAGTTATTCGTTTATAGCATCAGTATTGCGAAAATTTTGATGCGTTCTCAACCATTCCTTAACTTTAAACTCCCATATCTCGCGAACGGATTGACGACCTCGAGAAATTCCTGTTGCATCTGAAAGTAGAAACTCGCCCGATTACAATGGTATGTGTATTTTTGCCCTAGGCCATAGTAGTTATTGGATTCAAGTATCAGATTTGCGAAAATTTTGATGGTTTCTCAACCATTCCTTAACTTCACACTCCCATATCTCGCGAACGGATTGACGAATTCCAGAATTTCCTATTGCATCTGAAAGCAGAACCTCGCCCGATTACAACGGTATGTGTATTTTTGCCCTAAGCCATAGTAGTTATTGGTTTCGAGTATCAGACTTTCGAAAATTGTGATGGTTTCTCATGCATTCGTTAAATTCAAACTCCCATATCTCGCGAACAGAATGACGAACTCGATTAATTCCTGTTGCATCTGAAAGTAGAAACTCGCCGGATTACAATGGTGTGTGTACTCTTCCCCTAGGCAATAGTAGTTATTGGTTTCGAGTATCAGACTTGCGAAAATTTTGATGGTTTCTCAACCATTCCTTAACTTCAAACTCCCATATCTCGCGAACGGATTGACGAACTCCAGAAATTCCTGTTGGATCTGAAAGCAGAAAGTCATCCGACTAAAACGGTATGTGTGTTTTTGCCCTAGGCCATGCTAGTTATAGGTCTCGAGTATCAGACCAGCGAAAATTTTGATGGCTTCTCAAACATTCCGTAACTTCAAACTCCCATATCTCGCGAACGGATTGACGAACTCGAGAAATTCCTGTTGCAGCTGGAAGCAGAAAGTCGCCCGCCTACAACGGTATTTGTATTTTTGCCCTAGGCAATAGTAGTTATTGGTTTCGAGTATCAGACTTGCGAAAATTTTGATGGTATCTCAACCATTCCTTAACTTCAAACTCCCATATCTCGCGAACGGATTGACGAACTCGGGAAATTCCTGTTGCATCTGAAAGCAGAAACTCGCCCGATTACAACGGTATGTGTGTTTTTGCCCTAGGCAATGGTAGCTATTGGTTTCGAGTATCAGACTTGCGAAAATTTTGATGGTTTCTCAACCGTTCCTTAACTTCAAACTCCCATATCTCGCGAACGGATTGACGAACTCGAGAAATTCCTGTTGCATCTGAAAGCAGAAACTCGCTCGATTACAATGGTGTGTGTACCCTTCCCCTAGGCAATAGTAGTTATTGGTTTCGAGTAACAGACTTGCGAAAATTTTGATGGTTTCTCAACCATTCCTTAACTTCAAACTCCCATATCTCGCGAACGGATTGACGAACTCGAGAAATTCCTGTTGCATCTGAAAGTAGAAACTCGCCCGATTACAATTGAGTGTGTACTTTTCCCCTAGGCCATTCCAGTTATTCGTTTATAGCATCAGTATTGCGAAAATTTTGATGCGTTCTCAACCATTCCTTAACTTTAAACTCCCATATCTCGCGAACGGATTGACGACCTCGAGAAATTCCTGTTGCATCTGAAAGTAGAAACTCGCCCGATTACAATGGTATGTGTATTTTTGCCCTAGGCCATAGTAGTTATTGGATTCAAGTATCAGATTTGCGAAAATTTTGATGGTTTCTCAACCGTTCCTTAACTTCAAACTCCCATATCTCGCGAAAGGATTGACGAACTCGAGATATTCCTGTTGCATCTGAAAGCAGAAACTCGCCCGATTACAATGGTATGTGTATTTTTGCCCTAGGCCATAGTAGTTATTGGATTCAAGTATCAGATTTGCGAAAATTTTGATGGTTTCTCAACCGTTCCTTAAATTCACACTCCCATATCTCGCGAACGGATTGACGAACTCGAGAAATTCCTGTTGCATCTGAAAGCAGAAACTCGCCCGATTACAGCGGTATTTGTATTTTGGCCCTAGGCAATAGTAGTTATTGGTTTCGAGTATCAGACTTGCGAAAATTTTGATGGTTTCTCAACCATTCCTTAACTTCAAACCCCCATACATCGCGAACGGATTGACAAACACGAGAAATTCCTGTTGGATCTGAAAGCAGAAAGTCATCCGACTAAAACGGTATGTGTGTTTTTGCCCTAGGCCATGCTAGTTATAGGTCTCGAGTATCAGACCAGCGAAAATTTTGATGGCTTCTCAAACATTCCGTAACTTCAAACTCCCATATCTCGCGAACGGATTGACGAACTCGAGAAATTCCTGTTGCAGCTGGAAGCAGAAAGTCGCCCGCCTACAACGGTATTTGTATTTTTGCCCTAGGCAATAGTAGTTATTGGTTTCGAGTATCAGACTTGCGAAAATTTTGATGGTATCTCAACCATTCCTTAACTTCAAACTCCCATATCTCGCGAACGGATTGACGAACTCGGGAAATTCCTGTTGCATCTGAAAGCAGAAACTCGCCCGATTACAACGGTATGTGTGTTTTTGCCCTAGGCAATGGTAGCTATTGGTTTCGAGTATCAGACTTGCGAAAATTTTGATGGTTTCTCAACCGTTCCTTAACTTCAAACTCCCATATCTCGCGAACGGATTGACGAACTCGAGAAATTCCTGTTGCATCTGAAAGCAGAAACTCGCTCGATTACAATGGTGTGTGTACCCTTCCCCTAGGCAATAGTAGTTATTGGTTTCGAGTAACAGACTTGCGAAAATTTTGATGGTTTCTCAACCATTCCTTAACTTCAAACTCCCATATCTCGCGAACGGATTGACGAACTCGAGAAATTCCTGTTGCATCTGAAAGTAGAAACTCGCCCGATTACAATTGAGTGTGTACTTTTCCCCTAGGCCATTCCAGTTATTCGTTTATAGCATCAGTATTGCGAAAATTTTGATGCGTTCTCAACCATTCCTTAACTTTAAACTCCCATATCTCGCGAACGGATTGACGACCTCGAGAAATTCCTGTTGCATCTGAAAGTAGAAACTCGCCCGATTACAATGGTATGTGTATTTTTGCCCTAGGCCATAGTAGTTATTGGATTCAAGTATCAGATTTGCGAAAATTTTGATGGTTTCTCAACCGTTCCTTAACTTCAAACTCCCATATCTCGCGAAAGGATTGACGAACTCGAGATATTCCTGTTGCATCTGAAAGCAGAAACTCGCCCGATTACAATGGTATGTGTATTTTTGCCCTAGGCCATAGTAGTTATTGGATTCAAGTATCAGATTTGCGAAAATTTTGATGGTTTCTCAACCGTTCCTTAAATTCACACTCCCATATCTCGCGAACGGATTGACGAACTCGAGAAATTCCTGTTGCATCTGAAAGCAGAAACTCGCCCGATTACAGCGGTATTTGTATTTTGGCCCTAGGCAATAGTAGTTATTGGTTTCGAGTATCAGACTTGCGAAAATTTTGATGGTTTCTCAACCATTCCTTAACTTCAAACCCCCATACATCGCGAACGGATTGACAAACACGAGAAATTCCTGTTGGATCTGAAAGCAGAAAGTCATCCGACTAAAACGGTATGTGTGTTTTTGCCCTAGGCCATGCTAGTTATAGGTCTCGAGTATCAGACCAGCGAAAATTTTGATGGCTTCTCAAACATTCCGTAACTTCAAACTCCCATATCTCGCGAACGGATTGACGAACTCGAGAAATTCCTGTTGCATCTGGAAACAGAAGGTCGCCCGATTACAGCGGTATTTGTATTTTTGCCCTAGGCAATAGTAGTTATTGGGTTCGAGTATCAGACTTGCGAAAATTTTGATGGTTTCTCAACCATTCCTTAACTTCAAACTCCCATATCTCGCGAACGGATTGACGAACTCGGGAAATTCCTGTTGCATCTGAATGCAGAAACTCGCCCGATTACAACGGTATGTGTATTTTTGCCCTAGGCAATAGTAGCTATTGGTTTCGAGTATCAGACTTGCGAAAATTTTGATGGTTTCTCAACCGTTCCTTAACTTCAAACTCCCATATCTCGCGAAAGGATTGACGAACTCGAGAAATTCCTGTTGCATATGAAAGCAGAAACTCGCCCGATTACAATGGTATGTGTATTTTTGCCCTAGGCCATAGTAGTTATTGGATTCAAGTATCAGATTTGCGAAAATTTTGATGGTTTCTCAACCGTTCCTTAACTTCACACTCCCATATCTCGCGAACGGATTGACGAACTCGAGAAATTCCTGTTGCATCTGAAAGCAGAAACTCGCCCGATTACAGCGGTATTTGTATTTTGGCCCTAGGCAATAGTAGTTATTGGTTTCGAGTATCAGACTTGCGAAAATTTTGATGGTTTCTCAACCATTCCTTAACTTCAAACCCCCATACATCGCGAACGGATTGACAAACACGAGAAATTCCTGTTGGATCTGAAAGCAGAAAGTCATCCGACTAAAACGGTATGTGTGTTTTTGCCCTAGGCCATGCTAGTTATAGGTCTCGAGTATCAGACCAGCGAAAATTTTGATGGCTTCTCAAACATTCCGTAACTTCAAACTCCCATATCTCGCGAACGGATTGACGAACTCGAGAAATTCCTGTTGCAGCTGGAAGCAGAAAGTCGCCCGCCTACAACGGTATTTGTATTTTTGCCCTAGGCAATAGTAGTTATTGGTTTCGAGTATCAGACTTGCGAAAATTTTGATGGTATCTCAACCATTCCTTAACTTCAAACTCCCATATCTCGCGAACGGATTGACGAACTCGAGAAATTCCTGTTGCATCTGAAAGCAGAAACTCGCCCGATTACAATGGTATGTGTATTTTTGCCCTAGGCCATAGTAGTTATTGGATTCAAGTATCAGATTTGCGAAAATTTTGATGGTTTCTCAACCGTTCCTTAACTTCACACTCCCATATCTCGCGAACGGATTGACGAACTCGAGAAATTCCTGTTGCATCTGAAAGCAGAAACTCGCCCGATTACAGCGGTATTTGTATTTTGGCCCTAGGCAATAGTAGTTATTGGTTTCGAGTATCAGATTTGCGAAAATTTTGATGGTTTCTCAACCATTCCTTAACTTCAAACCCCCATACATCGCGAACGGATTGACAAACACGAGAAATTCCTGTTGGATCTGAAAGCAGAAAGTCATCCGACTAAAACGGTATGTGTGTTTTTGCCCTAGGCCATGCTAGTTATAGGTCTCGAGTATCAGACTTGCGAAAATTTTGATGGCTTCTCAAACATTCCGTAACTTCAAACTCCCATATCTCGCGAACGGATTGACGAACTCGAGAAATTCCTGTTGCAGCTGGAAGCAGAAAGTCGCCCGCCTACAACGGTATTTGTATTTTTGCCCTAGGCAATAGTAGTTATTGGTTTCGAGTATCAGACTTGCGAAAATTTTGATGGTATCTCAACCATTCCTTAACTTCAAACTCCCATATCTCGCGAACGGATTGACGAACTCGGGAAATTCCTGTTGCATCTGAAAGCAGAAACTCGCCCGATTACAACGGTATGTGTGTTTTTGCCCTAGGCAATGGTAGCTATTGGTTTCGAGTATCAGACTTGCGAAAATTTTGATGGTTTCTCAACCGTTCCTTAACTTCAAACTCCCATATCTCGCGAACGGATTGACGAACTCGAGAAATTCCTGTTGCATCTGAAAGCAGAAACTCGCTCGATTACAATGGTGTGTGTACCCTTCCCCTAGGCAATAGTAGTTAATGGTTTCGAGTAACAGACTTGCAAAAATTTTGATGGTTTCTCAACCATTCCTTAACTTCAAACTCCCATATCTCGCGAACGGATTAACGAACTCGAGAAATTCCTGTTGCATCTGAAAGTAGAAACTCGCCCGATTACAATTGAGTGTGTACTTTTCCCCTAGGCCATTCCAGTTATTCGTTTATAGCATCAGTATTGCGAAAATTTTGATGCGTTCTCAACCATTCCTTAACTTTAAACTCCCATATCTCGCGAACGGATTGACGACCTCGAGAAATTCCTGTTGCATCTGAAAGTAGAAACTCGCCCGATTACAATGGTATGTGTATTTTTGCCCTAGGCCATAGTAGTTATTGGATTCAAGTATCAGATTTGCGAAAATTTTGATGGTTTCTCAACCATTCCTTAACTTCACACTCCCATATCTCGCGAACGGATTGACGAATTCCAGAATTTCCTATTGCATCTGAAAGCAGAACCTCGCCCGATTACAACGGTATGTGTATTTTTGCCCTAAGCCATAGTAGTTATTGGTTTCGAGTATCAGACTTTCGAAAATTGTGATGGTTTCTCATGCATTCGTTAAATTCAAACTCCCATATCTCGCGAACAGAATGACGAACTCGATTAATTCCTGTTGCATCTGAAAGTAGAAACTCGCCGGATTACAATGGTGTGTGTACTCTTCCCCTAGGCAATAGTAGTTATTGGTTTCGAGTATCAGACTTGCGAAAATTTTGATGGTTTCTCAACCATTCCTTAACTTCAAACTCCCATATCTCGCGAACGGATTGACGAACTCCAGAAATTCCTGTTGCATCTGAAAGCAGAAACTCGCCCGATTACAACGGTATGTGTATTTTTGCCCTAGGCAATAGTAGCTATTGGTTTCGAGTATCAGACATGCGAAAATTTTGATGGTTTCTCAAACGTTCCTTAACTTCAAACTCCCATATCTCGCGAACGGATTGACGAACTCGAGAAATTCCTGTTGCATCTGAATACAGAAACTCGCCCGATTACAATGGTGTGTGTACTTTTCCCCTAGGCCATTCCAGTTATTAGTTTCGAGTATCAGACTTGCGAAAATTTGTTGGTTTCTCAACCATTCCTTAACTTCAAACCCCCATATCTCGCGAACGGATTGACAATCACGAGAAATTCCTGATGGATCTGAAAGCAGAAAGTCATCCGATTACAACGGTAGGTGTATTTTTGCCCTAGGCAATAGTAGTTATTGGTTTCGAGTATCAGACTTGCGAAAATTTTGATGGTTTCTCAACCATTCCTTAACTTCAAACTCCCATATCTCGCGAACGGATTGACGAACACGAGATATTCCTGTTGCATCTGAGAGTAGAAGCTCGGCCGATTACAATGGTGTGTGTGTATTTTGGCCCTAGGCAATAGTAGTTATTGGTTTCGAGTATCAGACTTGCGAAAATTTTGATGGTTTCTCAACCATTCCTTAACTTCAAACTCCCATATCTCGCGAACGGATTGACGAACTCCAGAAATTCCTGTTGCATCTGAAAGCAGAAACTCGCCCGATTACAACGGTATGTGTATTTTTGCCCTAGGCAATAGTAGCTATTGGTTTCGAGTATCAGACATGCGAAAATTTTGATGGTTTCTCAAACGTTCCTTAACTTCAAACTCCCATATCTCGCGAACGGATTGACGAACTCGAGAAATTCCTGTTGCATCTGAATACAGAAACTCGCCCGATTACAATGGTGTGTGTACTTTTCCCCTAGGCCATTCCAGTTATTAGTTTCGAGTATCAGACTTGCGAAAATTTGTTGGTTTCTCAACCATTCCTTAACTTCAAACCCCCATATCTCGCGAACGGATTGACAATCACGAGAAATTCCTGATGGATCTGAAAGCAGAAAGTCATCCGATTACAACGGTAGGTGTATTTTTGCCCTAGGCAATAGTAGTTATTGGTTTCGAGTATCAGACTTGCGAAAATTTTGATGGTTTCTCAACCATTCCTTAACTTCAAACTCCCATATCTCGCGAACGGATTGACGAACACGAGATATTCCTGTTGCATCTGAGAGTAGAAGCTCGGCCGATTACAATGGTGTGTGTGTATTTTTGCCCTAGGCCATAGTAGTTATTGGATTCAAGTATCAGATTTGCGAAAATTTTGATGGTTTCTCAACCGTTCCTTAAATTCACACTCCCATATCTCGCGAACGGATTGACGAACTCGAGAAATTCCTGTTGCATCTGAAAGCAGAAACTCGCCCGATTACAGCGGTATTTGTATTTTGGCCCTAGGCAATAGTAGTTATTGGTTTCGAGTATCAGACTTGCGAAAATTTTGATGGTTTCTCAACCATTCCTTAACTTCAAACCCCCATACATCGCGAACGGATTGACAAACACGAGAAATTCCTGTTGGATCTGAAAGCAGAAAGTCATCCGACTAAAACGGTATGTGTGTTTTTGCCCTAGGCCATGCTAGTTATAGGTCTCGAGTATCAGACCAGCGAAAATTTTGATGGCTTCTCAAACATTCCGTAACTTCAAACTCCCATATCTCGCGAACGGATTGACGAACTCGAGAAATTCCTGTTGCATCTGGAAACAGAAGGTCGCCCGATTACAGCGGTATTTGTATTTTTGCCCTAGGCAATAGTAGTTATTGGGTTCGAGTATCAGACTTGCGAAAATTTTGATGGTTTCTCAACCATTCCTTAACTTCAAACTCCCATATCTCGCGAACGGATTGACGAACTCGGGAAATTCCTGTTGCATCTGAATGCAGAAACTCGCCCGATTACAACGGTATGTGTATTTTTGCCCTAGGCAATAGTAGCTATTGGTTTCGAGTATCAGACTTGCGAAAATTTTGATGGTTTCTCAACCGTTCCTTAACTTCAAACTCCCATATCTCGCGAAAGGATTGACGAACTCGAGAAATTCCTGTTGCATCTGAAAGCAGAAACTCGCCCGATTACAATGGTATGTGTATTTTTGCCCTAGGCCATAGTAGTTATTGGATTCAAGTATCAGATTTGCGAAAATTTTGATGGTTTCTCAACCGTTCCTTAATTCACACTCCCATATCTCGCGAACGGATTGACGAACTCGAGAAATTCCTGTTGCATCTGAAAGCAGAAACTCGCCCGTTTACAGCGGTATTTGTATTTTGGCCCTAGGCAATAGTAGTTATTGGTTTCGAGTATCAGACTTGCGAAAATTTTGATGGTTTCTCAACCATTCCTTAACTTCAAACCCCCATACATCGCGAACGGATTGACAAACACGAGAAATTCCTGTTGGATCTGAAAGCAGAAAGTCATCCGACTAAAACGGTATGTGTGTTTTTGCCCTAGGCCATGCTAGTTATAGGTCTCGAGTATCAGACCAGCGAAAATTTTGATGGCTTCTCAAACATTCCGTAACTTCAAACTCCCATATCTCGCGAACGGATTGACGAACTCGAGAAATTCCTGTTGCAGCTGGAAGCAGAAAGTCGCCCGCCTACAACGGTATTTGTATTTTTGCCCTAGGCAATAGTAGTTATTGGTTTCGAGTATCAGACTTGCGAAAATTTTGATGGTATCTCAACCATTCCTTAACTTCAAACTCCCATATCTCGCGAACGGATTGACGAACTCGGGAAATTCCTGTTGCATCTGAAAGCAGAAACTCGCCCGATTACAACGGTATGTGTGTTTTTGCCCTAGGCAATGGTAGCTATTGGTTTCGAGTATCAGACTTGCGAAAATTTTGATGGTTTCTCAACCGTTCCTTAACTTCAAACTCCCATATCTCGCGAACGGATTGACAATCACGAGAAATTCCTGATGGATCTGAAAGCAGAAAGTCATCCGATTACAACGGTAGGTGTATTTTTGCCCTAGGCAATAGTAGTTATTGGTTTCGAGTATCAGACTTGCGAAAATTTTGATGGTTTCTCAACCATTCCTTAACTTCAAACTCCCATATCTCGCGAACGGATTGACGAACACGAGATATTCCTGTTGCATCTGAGAGTAGAAGCTCGGCCGATTACAATGGTGTGTGTGTATTTTTGCCCTAGGCCATAGTAGTTATTGGATTCAAGTATCAGATTTGCGAAAATTTTGATGGTTTCTCAACCGTTCCTTAAATTCACACTCCCATATCTCGCGAACGGATTGACGAACTCGAGAAATTCCTGTTGCATCTGAAAGCAGAAACTCGCCCGATTACAGCGGTATTTGTATTTTGGCCCTAGGCAATAGTAGTTATTGGTTTCGAGTATCAGACTTGCGAAAATTTTGATGGTTTCTCAACCATTCCTTAACTTCAAACCCCCATACATCGCGAACGGATTGACAAACACGAGAAATTCCTGTTGGATCTGAAAGCAGAAAGTCATCCGACTAAAACGGTATGTGTGTTTTTGCCCTAGGCCATGCTAGTTATAGGTCTCGAGTATCAGACCAGCGAAAATTTTGATGGCTTCTCAAACATTCCGTAACTTCAAACTCCCATATCTCGCGAACGGATTGACGAACTCGAGGAATTCCTGTTGCATCTGGAAACAGAAGGTCGCCCGATTACAACGGTATTTGTATTTTTGCCCTAGGCAATAGTAGTTATTGGGTTCGAGTATCAGACTTGCGAAAATTTTGATGGTTTCTCAACCATTCCTTAACTTCAAACTCCCATATCTCGCGAACGGATTGACGAACTCGGGAAATTCCTGTTGCATCTGAATGCAGAAACTCGCCCGATTACAACGGTATGTGTATTTTTGCCCTAGGCAATAGTAGCTATTGGTTTCGAGTATCAGACTTGCGAAAATTTTGATGGTTTCTCAACCGTTCCTTAACTTCAAACTCCCATATCTCGCGAAAGGATTGACGAACTCGAGAAATTCCTGTTGCATCTGAAAGCAGAAACTCGCCCGATTACAATGGTATGTGTATTTTTGCCCTAGGCCATAGTAGTTATTGGATTCAAGTATCAGATTTGCGAAAATTTTGATGGTTTCTCAACCGTTCCTTAATTCACACTCCCATATCTCGCGAACGGATTGACGAACTCGAGAAATTCCTGTTGCATCTGAAAGCAGAAACTCGCCCGTTTACAGCGGTATTTGTATTTTGGCCCTAGGCAATAGTAGTTATTGGTTTCGAGTATCAGACTTGCGAAAATTTTGATGGTTTCTCAACCATTCCTTAACTTCAAACCCCCATACATCGCGAACGGATTGACAAACACGAGAAATTCCTGTTGGATCTGAAAGCAGAAAGTCATCCGACTAAAACGGTATGTGTGTTTTTGCCCTAGGCCATGCTAGTTATAGGTCTCGAGTATCAGACCAGCGAAAATTTTGATGGCTTCTCAAACATTCCGTAACTTCAAACTCCCATATCTCGCGAACGGATTGACGAACTCGAGAAATTCCTGTTGCAGCTGGAAGCAGAAAGTCGCCCGCCTACAACGGTATTTGTATTTTTGCCCTAGGCAATAGTAGTTATTGGTTTCGAGTATCAGACTTGCGAAAATTTTGATGGTTTCTCAACCGTTCCTTAACTTCAAACTCCCATATCTCGCGAACGGATTGACGAACACGAGATATTCCTGTTGCATCTGAGAGTAGAAGCTCGGCCGATTACAATGGTGTGTGTGTATTTTTGCCCTAGGCCATAGTAGTTATTGGATTCAAGTATCAGATTTGCGAAAATTTTGATGGTTTCTCAACCGTTCCTTAAATTCACACTCCCATATCTCGCGAACGGATTGACGAACTCGAGAAATTCCTGTTGCATCTGAAAGCAGAAACTCGCCCGATTACAGCGGTATTTGTATTTTGGCCCTAGGCAATAGTAGTTATTGGTTTCGAGTATCAGACTTGCGAAAATTTTGATGGTTTCTCAACCATTCCTTAACTTCAAACCCCCATACATCGCGAACGGATTGACAAACACGAGAAATTCCTGTTGGATCTGAAAGCAGAAAGTCATCCGACTAAAACGGTATGTGTGTTTTTGCCCTAGGCCATGCTAGTTATAGGTCTCGAGTATCAGACCAGCGAAAATTTTGATGGCTTCTCAAACATTCCGTAACTTCAAACTCCCATATCTCGCGAACGGATTGACGAACTCGAGGAATTCCTGTTGCATCTGGAAACAGAAGGTCGCCCGATTACAACGGTATTTGTATTTTTGCCCTAGGCAATAGTAGTTATTGGGTTCGAGTATCAGACTTGCGAAAATTTTGATGGTTTCTCAACCATTCCTTAACTTCAAACTCCCATATCTCGCGAACGGATTGACGAACTCGGGAAATTCCTGTTGCATCTGAATGCAGAAACTCGCCCGATTACAACGGTATGTGTATTTTTGCCCTAGGCAATAGTAGCTATTGGTTTCGAGTATCAGACTTGCGAAAATTTTGATGGTTTCTCAACCGTTCCTTAACTTCAAACTCCCATATCTCGCGAAAGGATTGACGAACTCGAGAAATTCCTGTTGCATCTGAAAGCAGAAACTCGCCCGATTACAATGGTATGTGTATTTTTGCCCTAGGCCATAGTAGTTATTGGATTCAAGTATCAGATTTGCGAAAATTTTGATGGTTTCTCAACCGTTCCTTAATTCACACTCCCATATCTCGCGAACGGATTGACGAACTCGAGAAATTCCTGTTGCATCTGAAAGCAGAAACTCGCCCGTTTACAGCGGTATTTGTATTTTGGCCCTAGGCAATAGTAGTTATTGGTTTCGAGTATCAGACTTGCGAAAATTTTGATGGTTTCTCAACCATTCCTTAACTTCAAACCCCCATACATCGCGAACGGATTGACAAACACGAGAAATTCCTGTTGGATCTGAAAGCAGAAAGTCATCCGACTAAAACGGTATGTGTGTTTTTGCCCTAGGCCATGCTAGTTATAGGTCTCGAGTATCAGACCAGCGAAAATTTTGATGGCTTCTCAAACATTCCGTAACTTCAAACTCCCATATCTCGCGAACGGATTGACGAACTCGAGAAATTCCTGTTGCAGCTGGAAGCAGAAAGTCGCCCGCCTACAACGGTATTTGTATTTTTGCCCTAGGCAATAGTAGTTATTGGTTTCGAGTATCAGACTTGCGAAAATTTTGATGGTATCTCAACCATTCCTTAACTTCAAACTCCCATATCTCGCGAACGGATTGACGAACTCGGGAAATTCCTGTTGCATCTGAAAGCAGAAACTCGCTCGATTACAATGGTGTGTGTACCCTTCCCCTAGGCAATAGTAGTTATTGGTTTCGAGTAACAGACTTGCGAAAATTTTGATGGTTTCTCAACCATTCCTTAACTTCAAACCCCCATACATCGCGAACGGATTGACAAACACGAGAAATTCCTGTTGGATCTGAAAGCAGAAAGTCATCCGACTAAAACGGTATGTGTGTTTTTGCCCTAGGCCATGCTAGTTATAGGTCTCGAGTATCAGACCAGCGAAAATTTTGATGGCTTCTCAAACATTCCGTAACTTCAAACTCCCATATCTCGCGAACGGATTGACGAACTCGAGAAATTCCTGTTGCATCTGAAAGCAGAAACTCGCCCGATTACAACGGTATGTGTGTTTTTGCCCTAGGCAATGGTAGCTATTGGTTTCGAGTATCAGACTTGCGAAAATTTTGATGGTTTCTCAACCGTTCCTTAACTTCAAACTCCCATATCTCGCGAACGGATTGACGAACTCGAGAAATTCCTGTTGCATCTGAAAGCAGAAACTCGCTCGATTACAATGGTGTGTGTACCCTTCCCCTAGGCAATAGTAGTTATTGGTTTCGAGTAACAGACTTGCGAAAATTTTGATGGTTTCTCAACCATTCCTTAACTTCAAACTCCCATATCTCGCGAACGGATTGACGAACTCGAGAAATTCCTGTTGCATCTGAAAGTAGAAACTCGCCCGATTACAATTGAGTGTGTACTTTTCCCCTAGGCCATTCCAGTTATTCGTTTATAGCATCAGTATTGCGAAAATTTTGATGCGTTCTCAACCATTCCTTAACTTTAAACTCCCATATCTCGCGAACGGATTGACGACCTCGAGAAATTCCTGTTGCATCTGAAAGTAGAAACTCGCCCGATTACAATGGTATGTGTATTTTTGCCCTAGGCCATAGTAGTTATTGGATTCAAGTATCAGATTTGCGAAAATTTTGATGGTTTCTCAACCATTCCTTAACTTCACACTCCCATATCTCGCGAACGGATTGACGAATTCGAGAATTTCCTATTGCATCTGAAAGCAGAACCTCGCCCGATTACAACGGTACGTGTATTTTTGCCCTAAGCCATAGTAGTTATTGGTTTCGAGTATCAGACTTTCGAAAATTGTGATGGTTTCTCATGCATTCGTTAAATTCAAACTCCCATATCTCGCGAACAGAATGACGAACTCGATTAATTCCTGTTGCATCTGAAAGTAGAAACTCGCCGGATTACAATGGTGTGTGTACTCTTCCCCTAGGCAATAGTAGTTATTGGTTTCGAGTATCAGACTTGCGAAAATTTTGATGGTTTCTCAACCATTCCTTAACTTCAAACTCCCATATCTCGCGAACGGATTGACGAACTCCAGAAATTCCTGTTGCATCTGAAAGCAGAAACTCGCCCGATTACAACGGTATGTGTATTTTTGCCCTAGGCAATAGTAGCTATTGGTTTCGAGTATCAGACATGCGAAAATTTTGATGGTTTCTCAAACGTTCCTTAACTTCAAACTCCCATATCTCGCGAACGGATTGACGAACTCGAGAAATTCCTGTTGCATCTGAATACAGAAACTCGCCCGATTACAATGGTGTGTGTACTTTTCCCCTAGGCCATTCCAGTTATTAGTTTCGAGTATCAGACTTGCGAAAATTTTTATGGTTTCTAAACCATTCCTTATATTCAAACTCCCATATCTCGCGAACGGATTGACGAACTCGAGAAATTCCTGTTGCAGTTGGAAGCAGAAAGTCGCCCGACTACAACGGTATTTGTATTTTTGCCCTAGGCAATAGTAGTTATTGGTTTCGAGTATCAGACTTGCGAAAATTTTGATGGTTTCTCAACCGTTCCTTAACTTCAAACTCCCATATCTCGCGAACGGATTGACGAACTCGAGGAATTCCTGTTGCATCTGGAAACAGAAGGTCGCCCGATTACAGCGGTATTTGTATTTTTGCCCTAGGCAATAGTAGTTATTGGTTTCGAGTATCAGACTTGCGAAAATTTTGATGGTTTCTCAACCGTTCCTTAACTTCAAACTCCCATATCTCGCGAACGGATTGACGAACTCGAGAAATTCCTGTTGCATCTGGAAACAGAAGGTCGCCCGATTACAGCGGTATTTGTATTTTTGCCCTAGGCAATAGTAGTTATTGGGTTCGAGTGTCAGACTTGCGAAAATTTTGATGGTTTCTCAACCATTCCTTAACTTCAAACTCCCATATCTCGCGAACGGATTGACGAACTCGGGAAATTCCTGTTGCATCTGAAAGCAGAAACTCGCCCGATTACAGCGGTATTTGTATTTTGGCCCTAGGCAATAGTAGTTATTGGTTTCGAGTATCAGACTTGCGAAAATTTTGATGGTTTCTCAACCATTCCTTAACTTCAAACCCCCATACATTGCGAACGGATTGACAAACACGAGAAATTCCTGTTGGATCTGAAAGCAGAAAGTCATCCGACTAAAACGGTATGTGTGTTTTTGCCCTAGGCCATGCTAGTTATAGGTCTCGAGTATCAGACCAGCGAAAATTTTGATGGCTTCTCAAACATTCCGTAACTTCAAACTCCCATATCTCGCGAACGGATTGACGAACTCGAGAAATTCCTGTTGCAGCTGGAAGCAGAAAGTCGCCCGCCTACAACGGTATTTGTATTTTTGCCCTAGGCAATAGTAGTTATTGGTTTCGAGTATCAGACTTGCGAAAATTTTGATGGTTTCTCAACCGTTCCTTAACTTCAAACTCCCATATCTCGCGAACGGATTGACGAACTCGAGGAATTCCTGTTGCATCTGGAAACAGAAGGTCGCCCGATTACAGCGGTATTTGTATTTTTGCCCTAGGCAATAGTAGTTATTGGTTTCGAGTATCAGACTTGCGAAAATTTTGATGGTTTCTCAACCGTTCCTTAACTTCAAACTCCCATATCTCGCGAACGGATTGACGAACTCGAGAAATTCCTGTTGCATCTGGAAACAGAAGGTCGCCCGATTACAGCGGTATTTGTATTTTTGCCCTAGGCAATAGTAGTTATTGGGTTCGAGTATCAGACTTGCGAAAATTTTGATGGTTTCTCAACCATTCCTTAACTTCAAACTCCCATATCTCGCGAACGGATTGACGAACTCGGGAAATTCCTGTTGCATCTGAAAGCAGAAACTCGCCCGATTACAGCGGTATTTGTATTTTGGCCCTAGGCAATAGTAGTTATTGGTTTCGAGTATCAGACTTGCGAAAATTTTGATGGTTTCTCAACCATTCCTTAACTTCAAACCCCCATACATCGCGAACGGATTGACAAACACGAGAAATTCCTGTTGGATCTGAAAGCAGAAAGTCATCCGACTAAAACGGTATGTGTGTTTTTGCCCTAGGCCATGCTAGTTATAGGTCTCGAGTATCAGACCAGCGAAAATTTTGATGGCTTCTCAAACATTCCGTAACTTCAAACTCCCATATCTCGCGAACGGATTGACGAACTCGAGAAATTCCTGTTGCAGCTGGAAGCAGAAAGTCGCCCGCCTACAACGGTATTTGTATTTTTGCCCTAGGCAATAGTAGTTATTGGTTTCGAGTATCAGACTTGCGAAAATTTTGATGGTATCTCAACCATTCCTTAACTTCAAACTCCCATATCTCGCGAACGGATTGACGAACTCGGGAAATTCCTGTTGCATCTGAAAGCAGAAACTCGCCCGATTACAACGGTATGTGTATTTTTGCCCTAGGCAATGGTAGCTATTGGTTTCGAGTATCAGACTTGCGAAAATTTTGATGGTTTCTCAACCGTTCCTTAACTTCAAACTCCCATATCTCGCGAACGGATTGACGAACTCGAGAAATTCCTGTTGCATCTGAAAGCAGAAACTCGCTCGATTACAATGGTGTGTGTAATCTTCCCCTAGGCAATAGCAGTTATTGGTTTCGAGTAACAGACTTGCGAAAATTTTGATGGTTTCTCAACCATTCCTTAACTTCAAACTCCCATATCTCGCGAACGGATTGACGAACTCGAGAAATTCCTGTTGCATCTGAAAGTAGAAACTCGCCCGATTACAATGGAGTGTGTACTTTTCCCCTAGGCCATTCCAGTTATTCGTTTATAGCATCAGTATTGCGAAAATTTTGATGCGTTCTCAACCATTCCTTAACTTTAAACTCCCATATCTCGCGAACGGATTGACGACCTCGAGAAATTCCTGTTGCATCTGAAAGTAGAAACTCGCCCGATTACAATGGTATGTGTATTTTTGCCCTAGGCCATAGTAGTTATTGGATTCAAGTATCAGATTTGCGAAAATTTTGATGGTTTCTCAACCATTCCTTAACTTCACACTCCCATATCTCGCGAACGGATTGACGAATTCGAGAATTTCCTATTGCATCTGAAAGCAGAACCTCGCCCGATTACAACGGTATGTGTATTTTTGCCCTAAGCCATAGTAGTTATTGGTTTCGAGTATCAGACTTTCGAAAATTGTGATGGTTTCTCATGCATTCGTTAAATTCAAACTCCCATATCTCGCGAACAGAATGACGAACTCGATTAATTCCTGTTGCATCTGAAAGTAGAAACTCGCCGGATTACAATGGTGTGTGTACTCTTCCCCTAGGCAATAGTAGTTATTGGTTTCGAGTATCAGACTTGCGAAAATTTTGATGGTTTCTCAACCATTCCTTAACTTCAAACTCCCATATCTCGCGAACGGATTGACGAACTCCAGAAATTCCTGTTGCATCTGAAAGCAGAAACTCGCCCGATTACAACGGTATGTGTATTTTTGCCCTAGGCAATAGTAGCTATTGGTTTCGAGTATCAGACATGCGAAAATTTTGATGGTTTCTCAACCGTTCCTTAACTTCAAACTCCCATATCTCGCGAACGTATTGACGAACTCGAGAAATTCCTGTTGCATCTGAATACAGAAACTCGCCCGATTACAATGGTGCGTGTATTTTTCCCCTAGGCCATTCCAGTTATTAGTTTCGAGTATCAGACTTGCGAAAATTTGTTGGTTTCTCAACCATTCCTTAACTTCAAACCCCCATATCTCGCGAACGGATTGACAATCACGAGAAATTCCTGATGGATCTGAAAGCAGAAACTCGCCCGATTACAACGGTATGTGTATTTTTGCCCTAGGCAATAGTAGCTATTGGTTTCGAGTATCAGACATGCGAAAATTTTGATGGTTTCTCAAACGTTCCTTAACTTCAAACTCCCATATCTCGCGAACGGATTGACGAACTCGAGAAATTCCTGTTGCATCTGAATACAGAAACTCGCCCGATTACAATGGTGTGTGTACTTTTCCCCTAGGCCATTCCAGTTATTAGTTTCGAGTATCAGACTTGCGAAAATTTTTATGGTTTCTAAACCATTCCTTATATTCAAACTCCCATATCTCGCGAACGGATTGACGAACTCGAGAAATTCCTGTTGCAGCTGGAAGCAGAAAGTCGCCCGACTACATCGGTATTTGTATTTTTGCCCTAGGCAATAGTAGTTATTGGTTTCGAGTATCAGACTTGCGAAAATTTTGATGGTTTCTCAACCGTTCCTTAACTTCAAACTCCCATATCTCGCGAACGGATTGACGAACTCGAGGAATTCCTGTTGCATCTGGAAACAGAAGGTCGCCCGATTACAGCGGTATTTGTATTTTTGCCCTAGGCAATAGTAGTTATTGGTTTCGAGTATCAGACTTGCGAAAATTTTGATGGTTTCTCAACCGTTCCTTAACTTCAAACTCCCATATCTCGCGAACGGATTGACGAACTCGAGAAATTCCTGTTGCATCTGGAAACAGAAGGTCGCCCGATTACAGCGGTATTTGTATTTTTGCCCTAGGCAATAGTAGTTATTGGGTTCGAGTATCAGACTTGCGAAAATTTTGATGGTTTCTCAACCATTCCTTAACTTCAAACTCCCATATCTCGCGAACGGATTGACGAACTCGGGAAATTCCTGTTGCATCTGAAAGCAGAAACTCGCCCGATTACAACGGTATGTGTATTTTTGCCCTAGGCAATAGTAGCTATTGGTTTCGAGTATCAGACTTGCGAAAATTTTGATGGTTTCTCAACCGTTCCTTAACTTCAAACTCCCATATCTCGCGAAAGGATTGACGAACTCGAGAAATTCCTGTTGCATCTGAAAGCAGAAACTCGCCCGATTACAATGGTATGTGTATTTTTGCCCTAGGCCATAGTAGTTATTGGATTCAAGTATCAGATTTGCGAAAATTTTGATGGTTTCTCAACCGTTCCTTAACTTCACACTCCCATATCTCGCGAACGGATTGACGAACTCGAGAAATTCCTGTTGCATCTGAAAGCAGAAACTCGCCCGATTACAGCGGTATTTGTATTTTGGCCCTAGGCAATAGTAGTTATTGGTTTCGAGTATCAGACTTGCGAAAATTTTGATGGTTTCTCAACCATTCCTTAACTTCAAACTCCCATATCTCGCGAACAGAATGACGAACTCGATTAATTCCTGTTGCATCTGAAAGTAGAAACTCTCCCGATTACAATGGTGTGTGTACTTTTCCCCTCGGCAATAGTAGTTATTGGTTTCGAGTATCAGACTTGCGAAAATTTTGATGGTTTCTCAACCATTCCTTAACTTCAAACTCCCATATCTCGCGAACGGATTGACGAACACGAGATATTCCTGTTGCATCTGAGAGTAGAAACTCGGCCGATTACAATGGTGTGTGTATTTTGGCCCTAGGCAATAGTAGTTATTGGTTTCGAGTATCAGACTTGCGAAAGTTTTGATGGTTTGTCAACCATTCCTTAACTTCAAACTCCCATACCTCGCGAACGGATTGGCGAACTCGAGATATTCCTGTTGCATCTGAAAGCAGAAACTCGCCGGATATCAACGGTACGTGTATGTTTCCCCTAGGCCATTCCAGTTATTGGTTTCGAGTATCAGACTTGCGAAAATTTTGATGGTTTCTCAACCATTCCTTAACTTCAAACCCCCATACATCGCGAACGGATTGACAAACACGAGAAATTCCTGTTGGATCTGAAAGCAGAAAGTCATCCGACTAAAACGGTATGTGTGTTTTTGCCCTAGGCCATGCTAGTTATAGGTCTCGAGTATCAGACCAGCGAAAATTTTGATGGCTTCTCAAACATTCCGTAACTTCAAACTCCCATATCTCGCGAACGGATTGACGAACTCGAGAAATTCCTGTTGCAGCTGGAAGCAGAAAGTCGCCCGACTACAACGGTATTTGTATTTTTGCCCTAGGCAATAGTAGTTATTGGTTTCGAGTATCAGACTTGCGAAAATTTTGATGGTATCTCAACCATTCCTTAACTTCAAACTCCCATATCTCGCGAACGGATTGACGAACTCGGGAAATTCCTGTTGCATCTGAAAGCAGAAACTCGCCCGATTACAACGGTATGTGTATTTTTGCCCTAGGCAATGGTAGCTATTGGTTTCGAGTATCAGACTTGCGAAAATTTTGATGGTTTCTCAACCGTTCCTTAACTTCAAACTCCCATATCTCGCGAACGGATTGACGAACTCGAGAAATTCCTGTTGCATCTGAAAGCAGAAACTCGCTCGATTACAATGGTGTGTGTACTCTTCCCCTAGGCAATAGTAGTTATTGGTTTCGAGTAACAGACTTGCGAAAATTTTGATGGTTTCTCAACCATTCCTTAACTTCAAACTCCCATATCTCGCGAACGGATTGACGAACTCGAGAAATTCCTGTTGCATCTGAAAGTAGAAACTCGCCCGATTACAATGGAGTGTGTACTTTTCCCCTAGGCCATTCCAGTTATTCGTTTATAGCATCAGTATTGCGAAAATTTTGATGCGTTCTCAACCATTCCTTAACTTTAAACTCCCATATCTCGCGAACGGATTGACGACCTCGAGAAATTCCTGTTGCATCTGAAAGTAGAAACTCGCCCGATTACAATGGTGTGTGTACTTTTCCCCTAGGCCATTCCAGTTAGTGGTTTCGAGTATCAGACTTGAGAAAATTTTGATGCGTTCTCAACCGTTCCTTAACTTCAAACTCCCATATCTCGCGAACGGATTGACGACCTCGAGAAATTCCTGTTGCATCTGAAAGTAGAAACTCGCCCGATTACAATGGTGTGTGTACTTTTCCCCTCGGCAATAGTAGTTATTGGTTTCGAGTATCAGACTTGCGAAAATTTTGATGGTATCTCAACCATTCCTTAACTTCAAACTCCCATATCTCGCGAACGGATTGACGAACTCGGGAAATTCCTGTTGCATCTGAAAGCAGAAACTCGCCCGATTAGAACGGTATGTGTATTTTTGCCCTAGGCAATAGTAGCTATTGGTTTCGAGTATCAGACATGCGAAAATTTTGATGGTTTCTCAACCGTTCCTTAACTTCAAACTCCCATATCTCGCGAACGGATTGACGAACACGAGATATTCCTGTTGCATCTGAGAGTAGAAACTCGGCCGATTACAATGGTGTGTGTATTTTGGCCCTAGGCAATAGTAGTTATTGGTTTCGAGTATCAGACTTGCGAAAGTTTTGATGGTTTGTCAACCATTCCTTAACTTCAAACTCCCATACCTCGCGAACGGATTGGCGAACTCGAGATATTCCTGTTGCATCTGAAAGCAGAAACTCGCCGGATTACAACGGTACGTGTATTTTTCCCCTAGGCCATTCCAGTTATTGGTTTCGAGTATCAGACTTGCGAAAATTTTGATGGTTTCTCAACCATTCCTTAACTTCAAACCCCCATACATCGCGAACGGATTGACAAACACGAGAAATTCCTGTTGGATCTGAAAGCAGAAAGTCATCCGACTAAAACGGTATGTGTGTTTTTGCCCTAGGCCATGCTAGTTATAGGTCTCGAGTATCAGACCAGCGAAAATTTTGATAGCTTCTCAAACATTCCGTAACTTCAAACTCCCATATCTCGCGAACGGATTGACGAACTCGAGAAATTCCTGTTGCAGCTGGAAGCAGAAAGTCGCCCGACTACAACGGTATTTGTATTTTTGCCCTAGGCAATAGTAGTTATTGGTTTCGAGTATCAGACTTGCGAAAATTTTGATGGTATCTCAACCATTCCTTAACTACAAACTCCCATATCTCGCGAACGGATTGACGAACTCGGGAAATTCCTGTTGCATCTGAAAGCAGAAACTCGCCCGATTACAACGGTATGTGTATTTTTGCCCTAGGCAATGGTAGCTATTGGTTTCGAGTATCAGAATTGCGAAAATTTTGATGGTTTCTCAACCGTTCCTTAACTTCAAACTCCCATATCTCGCGAACGGATTGACGAACTCGAGAAATTCCTGTTGCATCTGAAAGCAGAAACTCGCTCGATTACAATGGTGTGTGTACTCTTCCCCTAGGCAATAGTAGTTATTGGTTTCGAGTAACAGACTTGCGAAAATTTTGATGGTTTCTCAACCATTCCTTAACTTCAAACTCCCATATCTCGCGAACGGATTGACGAACTCGAGAAATTCCTGTTGCATCTGAAAGTAGAAACTCGCCCGATTACAATGGAGTGTGTACTTTTCCCCTAGACCATTCCAGTTATTCGTTTGTAGCATCAGTATTGCGAAAATTTTGATGCGTTCTCAACCATTCCTTAACTTTAAACTCCCATATCTCGCGAACGGATTGACGACCTCGAGAAATTCCTGTTGCATCTGAAAGTAGAAACTGGCCCGATTACAATGGTGTGTGTACTTTTCCCCTAGGCCATTCCAGTTAGTCGTTTCGAGTATCAGACTTGAGAAAATTTTGATGCGTTCTCAACCGTTCCTTAACTTCAAACTCCCATATCTCGCGAACGGATTGACGACCTCGAGAAATTCCTGTTGCATCTGAAAGTAGAAACTCGCCCGATTACAATGGTGTGTGTACTTTTCCCCTCGGCAATAGTAGTTATTGGTTTCGAGTATCAGACTTGCGAAAATTTTGATGGTTTCTCAACCATTCCTTAACTTCAAACTCCCATATCTCGCGAACGGATTGACGAACACGAGATATTCCTGTTGCATCTGAGAGTAGAAACTCGGACGATTACAATGGTGTGTGTATTTTGGCCCTAGGCAATAGTAGTTATTGGTTTCGAGTATCAGACTTGCGAAAGTTTTGATGGTTTGTCAACCATTCCTTAACTTCAAACTCCCATATCTCGCGAACGGATTGACGAACTCGGGAAATTCCTGTTGCATCTGAAAGCAGAAACTCGCCCGATTACAACGGTATGTGTATTTTTGCCCTAGGCAATGGTAGCTATTGGTTTCGAGTATCAGACTTGCGAAAATTTTGATGGTTTCTCAACCGTTCCTTAACTTCAAACTCCCATATCTCGCGAACGGATTGACGAACTCGAGAAATTCCTGTTGCATCTGAAAGCAGAAACTCGCTCGATTACAATGGTGTGTGTACTCTTCCCCTAGGCAATAGTAGTTATTGGTTTCGAGTAACAGACTTTGCGAAAATTTTGATGGTTTCTCAACCATTCCTTAACTTCAAACTCCCATATCTCGCGAACGGATTGACGAACTCGAGAAATTCCTGTTGCATCTGAAAGTAGAAACTCGCCCGATTACAATGGAGTGTGTACTTTTCCCCTAGGCCATTCCAGTTATTCGTTTATAGCATCAGTATTGCGAAAATTTTGATGCGTTCTCAACCATTCCTTAACTTTAAACTCCCATATCTCGCGAACGGATTGACGACCTCGAGAAATTCCTGTTGCATCTGAAAGTTGAAACTCGCCCGATTACAATGGTGTGTGTACTTTTCCCCTAGGCCATTCCAGTTAGTGGTTTCGAGTATCAGACTTGAGAAAATTTTGATGCGTTCTCAACCGTTCCTTAACTTCAAACTTCCATATCTCGCGAACGGATTGACGACCTCGAGAAATTCCTGTTGCATCTGAAAGTAGAAGCTCGCCCGATTACAATGGTGTCGGTACTTTTCCCCTAGGCCATTCCAGTTATTGGTTTCGAGTATCAGACTTGAGAAAATTTTGATGCGTTCTCAACCATTCCTTAACTTCAAACTCCCATATCTCGCGAACGGATTGACGAACTCGAGAATTTCCTATTGCATCTGAAAGCAGAAACTCGCCCGATTACAAGGTTATGTGTATTTTTGCCCTAGGCCATTCCAGTTATTGGTTTCGAGTATCAGACTTGCGAAAATTGTGATGGTTTCTCAACCATTCCTTAAATTCAAACTCCCATACCTCTCGAACAGAATGACGAACTCGATTAATTCCTGTTGCATCTGAAAGTAGAAACTCGCCCGATTACAATGGTGTGTGTACTTTTCCCCTAGGCAATAGTAGTTATTGGTTTCGAGTATCAGACTTGCGAAAATTTTGATGGTTTCTCAACCATTCCTTAACTTCAAACTCCCATATCTCGCGAACAGAATGACGAACTCGATTAATTCCTGTTGCATCTGAAAGTAGAAACTCGCCCGATTACAATGGTGTGTGTACTTTTCCCCTCGGCAATAGTAGTTATTGGTTTCGAGTATCAGACTTGCGAAAATTTTGATGGTTTCTCAACCATTCCTTAACTTCAAACTCCCATATCTTGCGAACGGATTGACGAACTCGAGAAATTCCTGTTGCATCTGAAAGCAGAAACTGGCCCGATTACAACGGTATGTGTTTTTTTGCCCTAGGCAATAGTAGCTATTGGTTTCGAGTATCAGACATGCGAAAATTTTGATGGTTTCTCAACCGTTCCTTAACTTCAAACTCCCATATCTCGCGAACGGATTGACGAACTCGAGAAATTCCTGTTGCATCTGAATGCAGAAACTCGCCCGATTACAATGGTGTGTGTACTTTTCCCCTAGGGCATTCCAGTTATTGGTTTCGAGTATCAGACTTGCGAAAATTTTGATGGTTTCTCAACCATTCCTTAACTTCAAACCCCCATATCTCGCGAACGGATTGACAATCACGAGAAATTCCTGATGGATCTGAAAGCAGAAAGTCATCCGATTACAACGGTAGGTGTATTTTTGCCCTAGGCAATAGTAGTTATTGGTTTCGAGTATCAGACCAGCGAAAATTTTGATGGCTTCTCAAACATTCCGTAACTTCAAACTCCCATATCTCGCGAACGGATTGACGAACTCGAGAAATTCCTGTTGCAGCTGGAAGCAGAAAGTCGCCCGACTACAACGGTATTTGTATTTTTGCCCTAGGCAATAGTAGTTATTGGTTTCGAGTATCAGACTTGCGAAAATTTTGATGGTTTCTCAACCATTCCTTAACTTCAAACTCCCATATCTCGCGAACGGATTGACGAACTCGAGAAATTCCTGTTGCATCTGAATGTAGAAACTCGCCCGATTACAATGGAGTGTGTACTTTTCCCCTAGGCCATTCCAGTTATTCGTTTATAGCATCTGTATTGCGAAAATTTTGATGCGTTCTCAACCATTCCTTAACTTTAAACTCCCATATCTCGCGAACGGATTGACGACCTCGAGAAATTCCTGTTGCATCTGAAAGTAGAAACTCGCCCGATTACAATGGTGTGTGTACTTTTCCCCTAGGCCATTCCAGTTAGTGGTTTCGAGTATCAGACTTGAGAAAATTTTGATGCGTTCTCAACCGTTCCTTAACTTCAAACTCCCATATCTCGCGAACGGATTGACGACCTCGAGAAATTCCTCTTGCATCTGAAAGTAGAAACTCGCCCGATTACAATGGTGTGTGTACTTTTCCCCTCGGCAATAGTAGTTATTGGTTTCGAGTATCAGACTTGCGAAAATTTTGATGGTTTCTCAACCATTCCTTAACTTCAAACTCCCATATCTTGCGAACGGATTGACGAACTCGAGAAATTCCTGTTGCATCTGAAAGCAGAAACTCGCCCGATTAGAACGGTATGTGTATTTTTGCCCTAGGCAATAGTAGCTATTGGTTTCGAGTATCAGGCATGCGAAAATTTTGATGGTTTCTCAACCGTTCCTTAACTTCAAACTCCCATATCTCGCGAACGGATTGACGAACACGAGATATTCCTGTTGCATCTGAGAGTAGAAACTCGGCCGATTACAATGGTGTGTGTATTTTGGCCCTAGGCAATAGTAGTTATTGGTTTCGAGTATCAGACTTGCGAAAGTTTTGATGGTTTGTCAACCATTCCTTAACTTCAAACTCCCATACCTCGCGAACGGATTGGCGAACTCGAGATATTCCTGTTGCATCTGAAAGCAGAAACTCGCCGGATTACAACGGTACGTGTATTTTTCCCCTAGGCCATTCCAGTTATTGGTTTCGAGTATCAGACTTGCGAAAATTTTGATGGTTTCTCAACCATTCCTTAACTTCAAACCCCCATACATCGCGAACGGATTGACAAACACGAGAAATTCCTGTTGGATCTGAAAGCAGAAAGTCATCCGACTAAAACGGTATGTGTGTTTTTGCCCTAGGCCATGCTAGTTATAGGTCTCGAGTATCAGACCAGCGAAAATTTTGATGGCTTCTCAAACATTCCGTACCTTCAAACTCCCATATCTCGCGAACGGATTGACGAACTCGAGAAATTCCTGTTGCAGCTGGAAGCAGAAAGTCGCCCGACTACAACGGTATTTGTATTTTTGCCCTAGGCAATAGTAGTTATTGGTTTCGAGTATCAGACTTGCGAAAATTTTGATGGTATCTCAACCATTCCTTAACTTCAAACTCCCATATCTCGCGAACGGATTGACGAACTCGGGAAATTCCTGTTGCATCTGAAAGCAGAAACTCGCCCGATTACAACGGTATGTGTATTTTTGCCCTAGGCAATGGTAGCTATTGGTTTCGAGTATCAGAATTGCGAAAATTTTGATGGTTTCTCAACCGTTCCTTAACTTCAAACTCCCATATCTCGCGAACGGATTGACGAACTCGAGAAATTCCTGTTGCATCTGAAAGCCGAAACTCGCTCGATTACAATGGTGTGTGTACTCTTCCCCTAGGCAATAGTAGTTATTGGTTTCGAGTAACAGACTTGCGAAAATTTTGATGGTTTCTCAACCATTCCTTAACTTCAAACTCCCATATCTCGCGAACGGATTGACGAACTCGAGAAATTCCTGTTGCATCTGAAAGTAGAAACTCGCCCGATTACAATGGAGTGTGTACTTTTCCCCTAGACCATTCCAGTTATTCGTTTATAGCATCAGTATTGCGAAAATTTTGATGCGTTCTCAACCATTCCTTAACTTTAAACTCCCATATCTCGCGAACGGATTGACGACCTCGAGAAATTCCTGTTGCATCTGAAAGTAGAAACTGGCCCGATTACAATGGTGTGTGTACTTTTCCCCTAGGCCATTCCAGTTAGTCGTTTCGAGTATCAGACTTGAGAAAATTTTGATGCGTTCTCAACCGTTCCTTAACTTCAAACTCCCATATCTCGCGAACGGATTGACGACCTCGAGAAATTCCTGTTGCATCTGAAAGTAGAAACTCGCCCGATTACAATGGTGTGTGTACTTTTCCCCTCGGCAATAGTAGTTATTGGTTTCGAGTATCAGACTTGCGAAAATTTTGATGGTTTCTCAACCATTCCTTAACTTCAAACTCCCATATCTTGCGAACGGATTGACGAACTCGAGAAATTCCTGTTGCATCTGAAAGCAGAAACTCGCCCGATTACAACGGTATGTGTATTTTTGCCCTAGGCAATAGTAGCTATTGGTTTCGAGTATCAGACATGCGAAAATTTTGATGGTTTCTCAACCGTTCCTTAACTTCAAACTCCCATATCTCGCGAACGGATTGACGAACACGAGATATTCCTGTTGCATCTGAGAGTAGAAACTCGGACGATTACAATGGTGTGTGTATTTTGGCCCTAGGCAATAGTAGTTATTGGTTTCGAGTATCAGACTTGCGAAAGTTTTGATGGTTTGTCAACCATTCCTTAACTTCAAACTCCCATACCTCGCGAACGGATAGGCGAACTCGAGATATTCCTGTTGCATCTGAAAGCAGAAACTCGCCGGATTACAACGGTACGTGTATTTTTCCCCTAGGCCATTCCAGTTATTGGTTTCGAGTATCAGACTTGCGAAAATTTTGATGGTTTCTCAACCATTCCTTAACTTCAAACCCCCATACATCGCGAACGGATTGACAAACACGAGAAATTCCTGTTGGATCTGAAAGCAGAAAGTCATCCGACTAAAACGGTATGTGTGTTTTTGCCCTAGGCCATGCTAGTTATAGGTCTCGAGTATCAGACCAGCGAAAATTTTGATGGCTTCTCAAACATTCCGTAACTTCAAACTCCCATATCTCGCGAACGGATTGACGAACTCGAGAAATTCCTGTTGCAGCTGGAAGCAGAAAGTCGCCCGACTACAACGGTATTTGTATTTTTGCCCTAGGCAATAGTAGTTATTGGTTTCGAGTATCAGACTTGCGAAAATTTTGATGGTATCTCAACCATTCCTTAACTTCAAACTCCCATATCTCGCGAACGGATTGACGAACTCGGGAAATTCCTGTTGCATCTGAAAGCAGAAACTCGCCCGATTACAACGGTATGTGTATTTTTGCCCTAGGCAATGGTAGCTATTGGTTTCGAGTATCAGACTTGCGAAAATTTTGATGGTTTCTCAACCGTTCCTTAACTTCAAACTCCCATATCTCGCGAACGGATTGACGAACTCGAGAAATTCCTGTTGCATCTGAAAGCAGAAACTCGCTCGATTACAATGGTGTGTGTACTCTTCCCCTAGGCAATAGTAGTTATTGGTTTCGAGTAACAGACTTTGCGAAAATTTTGATGGTTTCTCAACCATTCCTTAACTTCAAACTCCCATATCTCGCGAACGGATTGACGAACTCGAGAAATTCCTGTTGCATCTGAAAGTAGAAACTCGCCCGATTACAATGGAGTGTGTACTTTTCCCCTAGGCCATTCCAGTTATTCGTTTATAGCATCAGTATTGCGAAAATTTTGATGCGTTCTCAACCATTCCTTAAATTTAAACTCCCATATCTCGCGAACGGATTGACGACCTCGAGAAATTCCTGTTGCATCTGAAAGTTGAAACTCGCCCGATTACAATGGTGTGTGTACTTTTCCCCTAGGCCATTCCAGTTAGTGGTTTCGAGTATCAGACTTGAGAAAATTTTGATGCGTTCTCAACCGTTCCTTAACTTCAAACTTCCATATCTCGCGAACGGATTGACGACCTCGAGAAATTCCTGTTGCATCTGAAAGTAGAAGCTCGCCCGATTACAATGGTGTCGGTACTTTTCCCCTAGGCCATTCCAGTTATTGGTTTCGAGTATCAGACTTGAGAAAATTTGGATGCGTTCTCAACCATTCCTTAACTTCAAACTCCCATATCTCGCGAACGGATTGACGAACTCGAGAATTTCCTATTGCATCTGAAAGCAGAAACTCGCCCGATTACAAGGTGATGTGTATTTTTGCCCTAGGCCATTCCAGTTATTGGTTTCGAGTATCAGACTTGCGAAAATTGTGATGGTTTCTCAACCATTCCTTAAATTCAAACTCCCATACCTCTCGAACAGAATGACGAACTCGATTAATTCCTGTTGCATCTGAAAGTAGAAACTCGCCCGATTACAATGGTGTGTGTACTTTTCCCCTAGGCAATAGTAGTTATTGGTTTCGAGTATCAGACTTGCGAAAATTTTGATGGTTTCTCAACCATTCCTTAACTTCAAACTCCCATATCTCGCGAACAGAATGACGAACTCGATTAATTCCTGTTGCATCTGAAAGTAGAAACTCGCCCGATTACAATGGTGTGTGTACTTTTCCCCTAGGCCATTCCAGTTAGTGGTTTCGAGTATCAGACTTGAGAAAATTTTGATGCGTTCTCAACCGTTCCTTAACTTCAAACTCCCATATCTCGCGAACGGATTGACGACCTCGAGAAATTCCTGTTGCATCTGAAAGTAGAAGCTCGCCCGATTACAATGGTGTCGGTACTTTTCCCCTAGGCCATTCCAGTTATTGGTTTCGAGTATCAGACTTGAGAAAATTTTGATGCGTTCTCAACCATTCCTTAACTTCAAACTCCCATATCTCGCGAACGGATTGACGAACTCGAGAATTTCCTATTGCATCTGAAAGCAGAAACTCGCCCGATTACAAGGTTATGTGTATTTTTGCCGTAGGGCATTCCAGTTATTGGTTTCGAGTATCAGACTTGCGAAAATTGTGATGGTTTCTCAACCATTCCTTAAATTCAAACTCCCATATCTCTCGAACAGAATGACGAACTCGATTAATTCCTGTTGCATCTGAAAGTAGAAACTCGCCCGATTACAATGGTGTGTGTACTTTTCCCCTAGGCAATAGTAGTTATTGGTTTCGAGTATCAGACTTGCGAAAATTTTGATGGTTTCTCAACCATTCCTTAACTCCAAACTCCCATATCTCGCGAACAGAATGACGAACTCGATTAATTCCTGTTGCATCTGAAAGTAGAAACTCGCCCGATTACAATGGTGTGTGTACTTTTCCCCTCGGCAATAGTAGTTATTGGTTTCGAGTATCAGACTTGCGAAAATTTTGATGGTTTCTCAACCATTCCTTAACTTCAAACTCCCATATCTTGCGAACGGATTGACGAACTCGAGAAATTCCTGTTGCATCTGAAAGCAGAAACTGGCCCGATTACAACGGTATGTGTATTTTTGCCCTAGGCAATAGTAGCTATTGGTTTCGAGTATCAGACATGCGAAAATTTTGATGGTTTCTCAACCGTTCCTTAACTTCAAACTCCCATATCTCGCGAACGGATTGACGAACTCGAGAAATTCCTGTTGCATCTGAATACAGAAACTCGCCCGATTACAATGGTGTGTGTACTTTTCCCCTAGGGCATTCCAGTTATTGGTTTCGAGTATCAGACTTGCGAAAATTTTGATGGTTTCTCAACCATTCCTTAACTTCAAACCCCCATATCTCGCGAACGGATTGACAATCACGAGAAATTCCTGATGGATCTGAAAGCAGAAAGTCATCCGATTACAACGGTAGGTGTATTTTTGCCCTAGGCAATAGTAGTTATTGGTTTCGAGTATCAGACTTGCGAAAATTTTGATGGTTTCTCAACCATTCCTTAACTTCAAACTCCCATATCTCGCGAACGGATTGACGAACACGAGACATTCCTGTTGCATCTGAGAGTAGAAACTCGGCCGATTACAATGGTGTGTGTATTTTGGCCCTAGGCAATAGTAGTTATTGGTTTCGAGTATCAGACTTGCGAAAGTTTTGATGGTTTGTCAACCATTCCTTAACTTCAAGCTCCCATACCTCGCGAACGGATTGGCGAACTCGAGATATTCCTGTTGCATCTGAAAGCAGAAACTCGCCCGATTACAACGGTACGTGTATTTTTCCCTTAGGCCATTCCAGTTATTGGTTTCGAGTATCAGACTTGCGAAAATTTTGATGGTTTCTCAACCATTCCTTAACTTCAAACCCCCATATATCGCGACCGGATTGACAAACACGAGAAATTCCTGTTGGATCTGAAAGCAGAAAGTCATCCGACTAAAACGGTATGTGTGTTTTTGCCCTAGGCCATGCTAGTTATAGGTCTCGAGTATCAGACCAGCGAAAATTTTGATGGCTTCTCAAACATTCCGTAACTTCAAACTCCCATATCTCGCGAACGGATTGACGAACTCGGGAAATTCCTGTTGCATCTGAAAGCAGAAACTCGCCCGATTACAACGGTATGTGTATTTTTGCCCTAGGCAATAGTAGCTATTGGTTTCGAGTATCAGACTTGCGAAAATTTTGATGGTTTCTCAACCGTTCCTTAACTTCAAACTCCCATATCTCGCGAACGGATTGACAAACTCGAGAAATTCCTGTAGCATCTGAAAGCAGAAACTCGCTCGATTACAATGGTGTGTGTACTCTTCCCCTAGGCAATAGTAGTTATTGGTTTCGAGTAACAGACTTGCGAAAATTTTGATGGTTTCTCAACCATTCCTTAACTTCAAACTCCCATATCTCGCGAACGGATTGACGAACTCGAGAAATTCCTGTTGCATCTGAAAGTAGAAACTCGCCCGATTACAATGGTGTGTGTACTTTTCTCCTAGGCCATTCCAGTTATTCGTTTATAGCATCAGAATTGCGAATATTTTGATGCGTTCTCAACCATTCCTTAACTTTAAACTCCCATATCTCGCGAACGGATACACGACCTCGAGAAATTCCTGTTGCATCTGAAAGTAGAAACTCGCCCGATTACAATGGTGTGGGTACTTTTCCCCTAGGCCATTCCAGTTATTGGTTTCGAGTATCAGACTTGAGAAAATTTTGATGCGTTCTCAACCATTCCTTAACTTCAAACTCCCATATCTCGCGAACGGATTGACGAACTCGAGAATTTCCTATTGCATCTGAAAGCAGAAACTCGCCCGATTACAAGGTTATGTGTATTTTTGCCCTAGGCCATTCCAGTTATTGGTTTCGAGTATCAGACTTGCGAAAATTGTGATGGTTTCTCAACCATTCCTTAAATTCAAACTCCCATATCTCTCGAACAGAATGACGAACTCGATTAATTCCTGTTGCATCTGAAAGTAGAAACTCGCCCGATTACAATGGTGTGTGTACTTTTCCCCTAGGCAATAGTAGTTATTGGTTTCGAGTATCAGACTTGCGAAAATTTTGATGGTTTCTCAAACATTCCTTAACTTCAAACTCCCATATCTCGCGAACGGATTGACGAACTCGAGAAATTCCTGTTGCATCTGGAAGCAGAAGGTCGCCCGATTACAGCGGTATTTGTATTTTTGCCCTAGGCAATAGTAGTTATTGGTTTCGAGTATCAGACATGCGAAAATTTTGATGGTTTCTCAACCGTTCCTTAACTTCAAACTCCCATATCTCGCGAACGGATTGACGAACTCGAGAAATTCCTGTTGCATCTGAATACAGAAACTCGCCCGATTACAATGGTGTGTGTACTTTTCCCCTAGGCCATTCCAGTTATTGGTTTCGAGTATCACACTTGCGAAAATTTTGATGGTTTCTCAACCATTCCTTAACTTCAAACCCCCATATCTCGCGAACGGAATGACAATCACGAGAAAATCCTGATGGATCTGAAAGCAGAAAGTCATCCGATTACAACGGTAGGTGTATTTTTGCCCTAGACAATAGTAGTTATTGGTTTCGAGTATCAGACTTGCGAAAATTTTGATTGTTTCTCAACCATTCCTTAACTTCAAACTCCCATATCTCGCGAACGGATTGACGAACACGAGATATTCCTGTTGCATCTGAGAGAAGAAACTCGGCCGATTACAATGGTGTGTGTATTTTGGCCCTAGGCAATAGTAGTTATTGGTTTCGAGTATCAGACTTGCGAAAGTTTTGATGGTTTGTCAACCATTCCTTAACTTCAAACTCCCATACCTCGCGAACGGATTGGCGAACTCGAGAATTTCCTGTTGCAGCTGGAAGCAGAAAGTCGCCCGACTACAACGGTATTTGTATTTTTGCCCTAGGCAATACTAGTTAGTGGTTTCGAGTATCAGACTTGCGAAAATTTTGATGGTTTCTCAACCATTCCTTAACTTCAAACCCCCATATATCGCGAACGGATTGACAAACACGAGAAATTCCTGTTGGATCTGAAAGCAGAAAGTCATCCGACTAAAACGGTATGTGTGTTTTTGCCCTAGGCCATGCTAGTTATAGGTCTCGAGTTTCAGACCAGCGAAAATTTTGATGGTTTCTCAAACATTCCGTAACTTCAAACTCCCATATCTCGCGAACGGATTGACGAACTCGAGAAATTCCTGTTGCATCTGAAAGCAGAAACTCGCCCGATTACAACGGTATGTGTGTTTTTGTCCTAGGCAATAGTAGTTATTGGTTTCGAGTATCAGACTTGCGAAAATTTTGATGGTTTCTCAACCATTCCTTAACTTCAAACCCCCATACATCGCGAACGGATTGACAAACACGAGAAATTCCTGTTGGATCTGAAAGCAGAAAGTCATCCGACTAAAACGGTATGTGTGTTTTTGCCCTAGGCCATGCTAGTTATAGGTCTCGAGTATCAGACCAGCGAAAATTTTGATGGCTTCTCAAACATTCCGTAACTTCAAACTCCCATATCTCGCGAACGGATTGACGAACTCGAGAAATTCCTGTTGCAGCTGGAAGCAGAAAGTCGCCCGCCTACAACGGTATTTGTATTTTTGCCCTAGGCAATAGTAGTTATTGGTTTCGAGTATCAGACATGCGAAAATTTTGATGGTTTCTAAACCATTCCTTATATTCAAACTCCCATATCTCGCGAACGGATTGACGAACTCGAGAAATTCCTGTTGCAGCTGGAAGCAGAAAGTCGCCCGACTACAACGGTATTTGTATTTTTGCCCTAGGCAATACTAGTTATTGGTTTCGAGTATCAGACTTGCGAAAATTTTGATGGTTTCTCAACCATTCCTTAACTTCAAACCCCCATACATCGCGAACGGATTGACAAACACGAGAAATTCCTGTTGGATCTGAAAGCAGAAAGTCATCCGACTAAAACGGTATGTGTGTTTTTGCCCTAGGCCATGCTAGTTATAGGTCTCGAGTATCAGACCAGCGAAAATTTTGATGGCTTCTCAAACATTCCGTAACTTCAAACTCCCATATCTCGCGAACGGATTGACGAACTCGAGAAATTCCTGTTGCAGCTGGAAGCAGAAAGTCGCCCGCCTACAACGGTATTTGTATTTTTGCCCTAGGCAATAGTAGTTATTGGTTTCGAGTATCAGACATGCGAAAATTTTGATGGTTTCTCAACCGTTCCTTAACTTCAAACTCCCATATCTCGCGAACGGATTGACGAACTCGAGAAATTCCTGTTGCATCTGAATACAGAAACTCGCCCGATTACAATGGTGTGTGTACTTTTCCCCTAGGCCATTCCAGTTATTGGTTTCGAGTATCACACTTGCGAAAATTTTGATGGTTTCTCAACCATTCCTTAACTTCAAACCCCCATATCTCACGAACGGAATGACAATCACGAGAAAATCCTGATGGATCTGAAAGCAGAAAGTCATCCGATTACAACGGTAGGTGTATTTTTGCCCTAGGCAATAGTAGTTATTGGTTTCGAGTATCAGACTTGCGAAAATTTTGATTGTTTCTCAACCATTCCTTAACTTCAAACTCCCATATCTCGCGAACGGATTGACGAACACGAGATATTCCTGCTGCATCTGAGAGAAGAAACTCGGCCGATTACAATGGTGTGTGTATTTTGGCCCTAGGCAATAGTAGTTATTGGTTTCGAGTATCAGACTTGCGAAAGTTTTGATGGTTTGTCAACCATTCCTTAACTTCAAACTCCCATACCTCGCGAACGGATTGGCGAACTCGAGAATTTCCTGTTGCAGCTGGAAGCAGAAAGTCGCCCGACTACAACGGTATTTGTATTTTTGCCCTAGGCAATACTAGTTAGTGGTTTCGAGTATCAGACTTGCGAAAATTTTGATGGTTTCTCAACCATTCCTTAACTTCAAACCCCCATATATCGCGAACGGATTGACAAACACGAGAAATTCCTGTTGGATCTGAAAGCAGAAAGTCATCCGACTAAAACGGTATGTGTGTTTTTGCCCTAGGCCATGCTAGTTATAGGTCTCGAGTTTCAGACCAGCGAAAATTTTGATGGTTTCTCAAACATTCCGTAACTTCAAACTCCCATATCTCGCGAACGGATTGACGAACTCGAGAAATTCCTGTTGCATCTGAAAGCAGAAACTCGCCCGATTACAACGGTATGTGTGTTTTTGTCCTAGGCAATAGTTGCTATTGGTTTCGAGTATCAGACTTGCGAAAATTTTGATGGTTTCTAAACCATTCCTTATATTCAAACTCCCATATCTCGCGAACGGATTGACGAACTCGAGAAATTCCTGTTGCAGCTGGAAGCAGAAAGTCGCCCGACTACAACGGTATTTGTATTTTTGCCCTAGGCAATACTAGTTATTGGTTTCGAGTATCAGACTTGCGAAAATTTTGATGGTTTCTCAACCGTTCCTTAACTTCAAACTCCCATATCTCGCGAACGCATTGACGAACTCGAGAAATTCCTGTTGCATCTGAAAGCAGAAAGTCGCCCGATTACAACGGTATGTGTATTTTTGCCCTAGGCAATTGTAGTTATTGGTTTCGAGTATCAGACTTGCGAAAATTATGGTGGTTTCTCAACCATTCCTTAACTTCAAACTCCCATATCTCGCGAACGGATTGACGAACTCGAGAAATTCCTGCTGCATCTGAAAGCAGAAACTCGCCCGATTACAACGGTATGTGTGTTTTTGTCCTAGGCAATAGTTGCTATTGGTTTCGAGTATCAGACGTGAGAAAATTTTGATGCGTTCTCAACCATTCCTTAACTTCAAACTCCCATATCTCGCGAACAGATTGACGAACTCGAGAATTTCCTATTGCATCTGAAAGCAGAAACTCGGCCGATTACAAGGTTATGTGTATTTTTGCCCTAGGCCATTCCAGTTATTGGTTTCGAGTATCAGACTTGCGAAAATTGTGATGGTTTCTCAACCATTCCTTAAATTCAAACTCCCATATCTCGCGAACAGAATGACGAACTCGATTAATTCCTGTTGCATCTGAAAGTAGAAACTCGCCCGATTACAATGGTGTGTGTACTTTTCCCCTAGGCAATAGTAGTTATTGGTTTCGAGTATCAGACTTGCGAAAATTTTGATGGTTTCTCAACCATTCCTTAACTTCAAACTCCCATATCTCGCGAACGCATTGACGAACTCGATAAATTCCTGTTGCATCTGAAAGCAGAAAGTCGCCCGATTACAACGGTATGTGTATTTTTGCCCTAGGCAATTGTAGTTATTGGTTTCGAGTATCAGACTTGCGAAAATTTTGATGGTTTCTCAACCATTCCTTAACTTCAAACCCCCATATATCGCGAACGGATTGACAAACACGAGAAATTCCTGTTGGATCTGAAAGCAGAAAGTCATCCGACTAAAACGGTATGTGTGTTTTTGCCCTAGGCCATGCTAGTTATAGGTCTCGAGTATCAGACTTGCGAAAATTTTGATGGTTTCTCAACCATTCCTTAACTTCAAACTCCCATATCTCGCGAACGGATTGACGAACACGAGATATTCCTGTTGCATCTGAGAGTAGAAACTCGGCCGATTACAATGGTGTGTGTATTTTGGCTCTAGGCAATAGTAGTTATTGGTTTCGAGTATCAGACTTGCGAAAGTTTTGATGGTTTGTCAACCATTCCTCAACTTCAAACCCCCATATCTCGCGAACGGAATGACAATCACGAGAAATTCCTGGTGGATCTGAAAGCAGAAAGTCATCCGATTACAACGGTAGGTGTATTTTTGCCCTAGGCAATAGTAGTTATTGGTTTCGAGTATCAGACTTGCGAAAATTTTGATGGTTTCTCAACCATTCCTTAACTTCAAACCCCCATATCTCGCGAACGGAATGACAATCACGAGAAATTCCTGATGGATCTGAAAGCAGAAAGTCATCCGATTACAACGGTAGGTGTATTTTTGCCCTAGGCAATAGTAGTTATTGGTTTCGAGTATCAGACTTGCGAAAATTGTGATGGTTTCTCAACCATTCCTTAAATTCAAACTCCCATATCTCGCGAACAGAATGACGAACTCGATTAATTCCTGTTGCATCTGAAAGTAGAAACTCGCCCGATTACAATGGTGTGTGTACTTTTCCCCTAGGCAATAGTAGTTATTGGTTTCGAGTATCAGACTTGCGAAAATTTTGATGGTTTCTCAACCATTCCTTAACTTCAAACTCCCATATCTCGCGAACGGATTGACGAACACGAGATATTCCTGTTGCATCTGAAAGCAGAAACTCGCCCGATTACAACGGTACGTGTATTTTTCCCCTAGGCAATAGTAGCTATTGGTTTCGAGTATCAGACATGCGAAAATTATGATGGTTTCTCAACCGTTCCTTATATTCAAACTCCCATATCTCGCGAACGGATTGACGAACTCGAGAAATTCCTGTTGCATCTGAAAGCAGAAACTCGCCCGATTACAACGGTATGTGTATTTTTGTCCTAGGCAAGAGTTGCTATTGGTTTCGAGTATCAGACTTGCGAAAATTTTGATGGTTTCTCAACCGTTCCTTAACTTCAAATTCCCATATCTCGCGAACGCATTGACGAACTCGAGAAATTCCTGTTGTATCTGAAAGCAGAAAGTCGCCCGATTACAATGGTGTGTGTACTTTTCCCCTAGGCCATTCCAGTTATTCGTTTATAGCATCAGAATTGCGAAAATTTTGATGCGTTCTCAACCATTCTTTAACTTTAAACTCCCATATCTCGCGAACGGATTGACGACCTCGCGAAATTTCTGTTGCATCTGAAAGTAGAAACTCGCCCGATTACAATGGTGTGTGTACTTTTCCCCTAGGCCATTCCAGTTAGTGGTTTCGAGTATCAGACTTGAGAAAATTTTGATGCGTTCTCAACCATTCCTTAACTTCAAACTCCCATATCTCGCGAACGGATTGACGAACTCGAGAATTTCCTATTGCATCTGAAAGCAGAAACTCGCCCGATTACAGGGTTATGTGTATTTTTGCCCTAGGCCATTCCAGTTATTGGTTTCGTGTATCAGACTTGCGAAAATTGTGATGGTTTCTCAATCATTCCTTAAATTCAAACTCCCATATCTCGCGAACAGAATGACGAACTCGATTAATTCCTGTTGCATCTGAAAGTAGAAACTCGCCCGATTACAATGGTGTGTGTACTTTTCCCCTAGGCAATAGTAGTTATTGGTTTCTAGTATCAGACTTGCGAAAATTTTGATGGTTTCTCAACCATTCCTTAACTTCAAACTCCCATATGTCGCGAATGGATTGACGAACTCGAGAAATTCCTGTTGCATCTGGAAGCAGAAGGTCGCCCGATTACAGCGGTATTTGTATTTTTGCCCTAGGCAATAGTAGTTATTGGTTTCGAGTATCAGACTTGCGAAAATTTTGATGGTTTCTCAACCATTCCTTAACTTCAAACTCCCATATCTCGCGAACAGAATGACGAACTCGATTAATTCCTGTTGCATCTGAAAGTAGAAACTCGCCCGATTACAATGGTGTGTGTACTCTTCCCCCAGGGCATTCCAGTTATTGGTTTCGAGTATCAGACTTGCGAAAATTTTGATGGTTTCTCAACCATTCCTTAACTTCAAACCCCCATATCTCGCGAACGGATTGACGAACACGAGATATTCCTGTTGCATCTGAGAGTAGAAACTCGGCCGATTACAATGGTGTGTGTACTTTTCCCCTAGGCAATAGTAGTTATTGGTTTCGAGTATCAGACTTGCGAAAATTTTGATGGTTTCTCAACCATTCCTTAACTTCAAACTCCCATATCTCGCGAACGGATAGACGAACTCGAGAAATTCCTGTTGCATCTGGAAGCAGAAGGTCGCCCGATTACAGCGGTATTTGTATTTTTGCCCTAGGCAATAGTAGTTATTGGTTTCGAGTATCAGACTTGCGAAAATTTTGATGGTTTCTCAACCATTCCTTAACTTCAAACTCCCATATCTCGCGAACAGAATGACGAACTCGATTAATTCCTGTTGCATCTGAAAGTAGAAACTCGCCCGATTACAATGGTGTGTGTACTTTTCCCCTCGGCAATAGTAGTTATTGGTTTCGAGAATCAGACTTGCGAAAATTTTGATGGTTTCTCAACCATTCCTTAACTTCAAACTCCCATATCTCGCGAACAGATTGACGAACTCGAGAATTTCCTATTGCATCTGAAAGCCGAAACTCGCCCGATTACAAGGTTATGTGTATTTCTGCCCTAGGCCATTCCAGTTATTGGTTTCGAGTATCAGACTTGCGAAAATTGTGATGCTTTCTCAACCATTCCTTAAATTCAAACTCCCATATCTCGCGAACAGAATGACGAACTCGATTAATTCCTGTTGCATCTGAAAGTAGAAACTCGCCCGATTACAATGGTGTGTGTGCTTTTCCCCTAGGCAATAGTAGTTATTGGTTTCGAGTATCAGACTTGCGAAAATTTTGATGGTTTCTCAACCATTCCTTAACTTCAAAATCCCATATCTCGCGAACGCATTGTCGAACTCGAGAAATTCCTGTTGCATATGAAAGCAGAATGTCGCCCGATTACAACGGTATGTGTATTTTTGCCCTAGGCAATAGTAGTTATTGGTTTCGAGTATCAGACTTGCGAAAATTTTGATGGTTTCTCAACCATTCCTTAACTTCAAACCCCCATATATCGCGAACGGATTGACAAACACGAGAAATTCCTGTTGGATCTGAAAGCAGAAAGTCATCCGACTAAAACGGTATGTGTGTTTTTGCCCTAGGCCATGCTAGTTATAGGTCTCGAGTATCAGACTTGCGAAAATTTTGATGGTTTCTCAACCATTCCTTAACTTCAAACTCCCATATCTCGCGAACGGATCGACGAACTCGAGAAATTCCTGTTGCATCTGAAAGCAGAAACTCGCCCGATTACAACGGTATGTGTACTTTTCCCCTAGGCCATTCCAGTTATTGGTTTCGAGTATCAGACTTGCGAAAATTTTGATGGTTTCTCAACCATTCCTTAACTTCAAACCCCCATATCTCGCGAACGGAATGACAATCACGAGAAATTCCTGATGGATCTGAAAGCAGAAAGTCATCCGATTACAACGGTAGGTGTATTTTTGCCCTAGGCAATAGTAGTTATTGGTTTCGAGTATCAGACTTGCGAAAATTTTGATGGTTTCTCAACCATTCCTTAACTTCAAACTCCCATATCTCGCGAACGGATTGACGAACACGAGATATTCCTGTTGCATCTGAGAGTAGAAACTCGGCCGATTACAATGGTGTGTGTATTTTGGCCCTAGGCAATAGTAGTTATTGGTTTCGAGTATCAGACTTGCGAAAGTTTTGATGGTTTGTCAACCATTCCTTAACTTCAAACTCCCATACCTCGCGAACGGATTAGCGAACTCGAGATATTCCTGTTGCATCTGAAAGCAGAAACTCGCCCGATTACAACGGTACGTGTATCTTTCCCCTAGGCAATAGTAGCTATTGGTTTCGAGTATCAGACATGCGAAAATTTTGATGGTTTCTCAACCGTTCCTTATATTCAAACTCCCATATCTCGCGAACGGATTGACGAACTCGAGAAATTCCTGTTGCATCTGAAAGCAGAAACTCGCCCGATTACAACGGTATGTGTATTTTTGTCCTAGGCAAGAGTTGCTATTGGTTTCGAGTATCAGACTTGCGAAAATTTTGATGGTTTCTAAACCATTCCTTATATTCAAACTCCCATATCTCGCGAACGGATTGACGAACTCGAGAAATTCCTGTTGCAGCTGGAAGCAGAAAATCGCCCGACTACAACGGTATTTGTATTTTTGCCCTAGGCAATAGTAGTTATTGGTTTCGAGTATCAGACTTGCGAAAATTTTGATGGTTTCTCAACCGTTCCTTAACTTCAAACTCCCATATCTCGCGAACGCATTGACGAACTCGAGAAATTCCTGTTGTATCTGAAAGCAGAAAGTCGCCCGATTACAATGGTGTGTGTACTTTTCCCCTAGGCCATTCCAGTTATTCGTTTATAGCATCAGAATTGCGAAAATTTTGATGCGTTCTCAACCATTCCTTAACTTCAAACTCCCATATCTCGCGAACGGATTGACGAACTCGAGAATTTCCTATTGCATCTGAAAGCAGAAACTCGCCCGATTACAAGGTTATGTGTATTTTTGCCCTAGGCCATTCCAGTTATTGGTTTCGAGTATCAGACTTTCGAAAATTGTGATGGTTTCTCAACCATTCCTTAAATACAAACTCCCATATCTCGCGAACAGAAAGACGAACTCGATTAATTCCTGTTGCATCTGAAAGTAGAAACTCGCCCGATTACAATGGTGTGTGTACTTTTCCCCTAGGCAATAGTAGTTATTGGTTTCGTGTATCAGACTTGCGAAAATTTTGATGGTTTCTCAACCATTCCTTAACTTCAAACTCCCATATCTCGCGAACGGATTGACGAACTCGAGAAATTCCTGTTGCATCTGGAAGCAGAAGGTCGCCCGATTACAGCGGTATTTGTATTTTTGCCCTAGGCAATAGTAGTTATTGGTTTCGAGTATCAGACTTGCGAAAATTTTGATGGTTTCTCAACCATTCCTTAACTTCAAACTCCCATACCTCGCGAACGGATTGACGAACTCGAGAAATTCCTGTTGCATCTGAAAGCAGAAACTCGCCCGATTACAAGGTTATGTGTATTTTTGCCCTAGGCAATAGTAGCTATTGGTTTCGAGTATCAGACATGCGAAAATTTTGATGGTTTCTCAACCGTTCCTTAACTTCAAACTCCCATATCTCGCGAACGGATTGACGAACTCGAGAAATTCCTGTTGCATCTGAATACAGAAACTCGCCCGATTACAATGGTGTGTGTACTCTTCCCCTAGGGCATTCCAGTTATTGGTTTCGAGTATCAGACTTGCGAAAATTTTGATGGTTTCTCAACCATTTCTTAACTTCAAAACCCCATATCTCGCGAACGGATTGACGAACACGAGATATTCCTGTTGCATCTGAGAGTAGAAACTCGGCCGATTACAATGGTGTGTGTACTTTTCCCCTAGGCAATAGTAGTTATTGGTTTCGAGTATCAGACTTGCGAAAATTTTGATGGTTTCTCAACCATTCCTTAACTTCAAACTCCCATATCTCGCGAACGGATAGACGAACTCGAGAAATTCTTGTTGCATCTGGAAGCAGAAGGTCGCCCGATTACAGCGGTATTTGTATTTTTGCCCTAGGCAATAGTAGTTATTGGTTTCGAGTATCAGACTTGCGAAAATTTTGATGGTTTCTCAACCATTCCTTAACTTCAAACTCCCATATCTCGCGAACAGAATGACGAACTCGATTAATTCCTGTTGCATCTGAAAGTAGAAACTCGCCCGATTACAATGGTGTGTGTACTTTTCCCCTCGGCAATAGTAGCTATTGGTTTCGAGAATCAGACTTGCGAAAATTTTGATGGTTTCTCAACCATTCCTTAACTTCAAACTCCCATATCTCGCGAACAGATTGACGAACTCGAGAATTTCCTATTGCATCTGAAAGCAGAAACTCGCCCGATTACAAGGTTATGTGTATTTTTGCCCTAGGCCATTCCAGTTATTGGTTTCGAGTATCAGACTTGCGAAAATTGTGATGGTTTCTCAACCATTCCTTAAATTCAAACTCCCATATCTCGCGAGCAGAATGACGAACTCGATTAATTCCTGTTGCATCTGAAAGTAGAAACTCGCCCGATTACAATGGTGTGTGTACTTTTCCCCTAGGCAATAGTAGTTATTGGTTTCGAGTATCAGACTTGCGAAAATTTTGATGGTTTCTCAACCATTCCTTAACTTCAAAATCCCATATCTCGCGAACGCATTGTCGAACTCGAGAAATTCCTGTTGCATATGAAAGCAGAATGTCGCCCGATTACAACGGTATGTGTATTTTTGCCCTAGGCAATAGTAGTTATTGGTTTCGAGTACCAAACTTGCAAAAATTTTGATGGTTTCTCAACCATTCCTTAACTTCAAACCCCCATATATCGCGAACGGATTGACAAACACGAGAAATTCCTGTTGGATCTGAAAGCAGAAAGTCATCCGACTAAAACGGTATGTGTGTTTTTGCCCTAAGCCATGCTAGTTACAGGTCTCGAGTATCAGACTTGCGAAAATTTTGATGGTTTCTCAACCATTCCTTAACTTCAAACTCCCATATCTCGCGAACGGATCGACGAACTCGAGAAATTCCTGTTGCATCTGAAAGCAGAAACTCGCCCGATTACAACGGTATGTGTATTTTTGCCCTAGGCAATAGTAGCTATTGGTTTCGAGTATCAGACATGCGAAAACTTTGATGGTTTCTCAACCGTTCCTTAACTTCAAACTCCCATATCTCGCGAACGGATTGACGAACTCGAGAAATTCCTGTTGCATCTGAATACAGAAACTCGCCCGATTACAATGGTTTGTGTACTTTTCCCCTAGGCCATTCCAGTTATTGGTTTCGAGTATCAGACTTTGGAAAATTTTGATTGTTTCTCAACCATTCCTTAACTTCAAACCCCCATATCTCGCGAACGGAATGACAATCACGAGAAATTCCTGATGGATCTGAAAGCAGAAAGTCATCCGATTACAACGGTAGGTGTATTTTTGCCCTAGGCAATAGTAGTTATTGGTTTCGAGTATCAGACTTGCGAAAATTTTGATGGTTTCTCAACCATTCCTTAACTTCAAACTCCCATATCTCGCGAACGGATTGACGAACACGAGATATTCCTGTTGCATCTGAGTGTAGAAACTCGGCCGATTACAATGGTGTGTGTATTTTGGCCCTAGGCAATAGTAGTTATTGGTTTCGAGTATCAGACTTGCGAAAGTTTTGATGGTTTGTCAACCATTCCTTAACTTCAAACTCCCATACCTCGCGAACGGATTAGCGAACTCGAGATATTCCTGTTGCATCTGAAAGCAGAAACTCGCCCGATTACAACGGTACGTGTATTTTTCCCCTAGGCAATAGTAGCTATTGGTTTCGAGTATCAGACATGCGAAAATTTTGATGGTTTCTAAACCATTCCTTATATTCAAACTCCCATATCTCGCGAACGGATTGACGAACTCGAGAAATTCCTGTTGCAGCTGGAAGCAGAAAGTCGCCCGACTACAACGGTATTTGTATTTTTGCCCTAGGCAATAGTAGTTATTGGTTTCGAGTATCAGACTTGCGAAAATTTTGATGGTTTCTCAACCGTTCCTTAACTTCAAACTCCCATATCTCGCGAACGCATTGACGAACTCGAGAAATTCCTGTTGTATCTGAAAGCAGAAAGTCGCCCGATTACAATGGTGTGTGTACTTTTCCCCTAGGCCATTCCAGTTATTCGTTTATAGCATCAGAATTGCGAAAATTTTGATGCGTTCTCAACCATTCCTTAATTTCAAACTCCCATATCTCGCGAACGGATTGACGAACTCGAGAATTTCCTATTGCATCTGAAAGCAGAAACTCGCCCGATTACGAGGTTATGTGTATTTTTGCCCTAGGCCATTCCAGTTATTGGTTTCGAGTATCAGACTTGCGAAAATTGTGATGGTTTCTCAAACATTCCTTAAATTCAAACTCCCATATTTCGCGAGCAGAATGACGAACTCGATTAATTCCTGTTGCATCTGAAAGTAGAAACTCGCCCGATTACAATGGTGTGTGCACTTTTCCCCTAGGCAATAGTAGTTATTGGTTTCGTGTATCAGACTTGCGAAGATTTTGATGGTTTCTCAACCATTCCTTAACTTCAAACTCCCATATCTCGCGAACGGATTGACGAACTCGAGAAATTCCTGTTGCATCTGGAAGCAGAAGGTCGCCCGATTACAGCGGTATTTGTATTTTTGCCCTAGCCAATAGTAGTTATTGGTTTCGAGTATCAGACTTGCGAAAATTTTGATGGTTTCTCAACCATTCCTTAACTTCAAACTCCCATATCTCGCGAACAGAATGACGAACTCGATTAATTCCTGTTGCATCTGAAAGTAGAAACTCGCCCGATTACAATGGTGTGTGTACTTTTCCCCTCGGCTATAGTAGTTATTGGTTTCGAGTATCAGACTTGCGAAAATTTTGATGGTTTCTCAACCATTCCTTAACTTCATACTCCCATATCTCGCGAACGGATTGACGAACTCGAGAAATTCCTGTTGCATCTGAAAGCAGAAACTCGCCCGATTACAAGGTTATGTGTATTTTTGCCCTAGGCCATTCCAGTTATTGGTTTCGAGTATCAGACTTGCGAAAATTGTGATGGTTTCTCAACCATTCCTTAAATTCAAACTCCCATATCTCGCGAACAGAATGACGAACTCGATTAATTCCTGTTGCATCTGAAAGTAGAAACTCGCCCGATTACAATGGTGTGTGTACTTTTCCCCTAGGCAATAGTAGTTATTGGTTTCGAGTATCAGACTTGCGAAAATTTTGATGGTTTCTCAACCATTCCTTAACTTCAAAATCCCATATCTCGCGAACGCATTGTCGAACTCGAGAAATTCCTGTTGCATATGAAAGCAGAATGTCGCCCGATTACAACGGTATGTGTATTTTTGCCCTAGGCAATAATAGTTATTGGTTTCGAGTATCAGACTTGCGAAAATTTTGATGGTTTCTCAACCATTCCTTAACTTCAAACCCCCATACATCGCGAACGGATTGACAAACACGAGAAATTCCTGTTGGATCTGAAAGCAGAAAGTCATCCGACTAAAACGGTATGTGTGTTTTTGCCCTAGGCCATGCTAGTTATAGGTCTCGAGAATCAGACTTGCGAAAATTTTGATGGTTTCTCAACCGTTCCTTAACTTCAAACTCCCATATCTCGCGAACGGATTGACGAACTCGAGAAATTCCTGTTGCATCTGGAAGCAGAATGTCGCCCGATTACAGCGGTATTTGTATTTTTGCCCTAGGCAATAGTAGTTATTGGTTTCGAGTATCAGACTTGCGAAAATTTTGATGGTTTCTCAACCATTCCTTAACTTCAAACTCCCATATCTCGCGAACAGAATGACGAACTCGATTAATTCCTGTTGCATCTGAAAGTAGAAACTCGCCCGATTACAGTGGTGTGTGTACTTTTCCCCTCAGCTATAGTAGTTATTGGTTTCGAGTATCAGACTTGCGAAAATTTTGATGGTTTCTCAACCATTCCTTAACTTCAAACTCCCATATCTCGCGAACGGATTGACGAACTCGAGAAATTCCTGTTGTATCTGAAAGCAGAAACTCGCCCGATTACAACGGTATGTGTATTTTTGCCCTAGGCAATAGTAGCTATTGGTTTCGAGTATCAGACATGCGAAAATTTTGATGGTTTCTCAACCGTTCCTTAACTTCAAACTCCCATATCTCGCGAACGGATTGACGAACTCGAGAAATTCCTGTTGCATCTGAATACAGAAACTCGCCCGATTACAATGGTGTGTGTACTCTTCCCCTAGGGCATTCCAGTTATTGGTTTCGAGTATCAGACTTGCGAAAATTGTGATGGTTTCTCAACCATTCCTTAACTTCAAACCCCCATATCTCGCGAACAGTTTGACGAACACGAGATATTCCTGTTGCATCTGAGAGTAGAAACTCGGCCGATTACAATGGTGTGTGTACTTTTCCCCTAGGCAATAGTAGTTATTGGTTTCGAGTATCAGACTTGCGAAAATTTTGATGGTTTCTCAACCATTCCTTAACTTCAAACTCCCATATCTCGCGAACGGATTGACGAACTCGAGAAATTCCTGTTGCATCTGGAAGCAGAAGGTCGCCCGATTACAGCGGTATTTGTAATTTTGCCCTAGGCAATAGTAGTTATTGGTTTCGAGTATCAGACTTGCGAAAATTTTGATGGTTTCTCAACCATTCCTTAACTTCAAACACCCATATCTCGCGAACAGAATGACGAACTCGATTAATTCCTGTTGCATCTGAAAGTAGAAACTCGCCCGATTACAATGGTGTGTGTACTTTTCCCCTCGGCAATAGTAGTTATTGGTTTCGAGTATCAGACTTGCGAAGATTTTGATGGTTTCTCACCATTCCTTAACTTCAAACTCCCATATCTCGCGAAAGGATTGACGAACTCGAGAAATTCCTGTTGCATCTGAAAATAGAAACTCGCCCGATTACAATGGTGTGTGTACTTTTCTCCTGGGCCATTCCAGTTATTGGTTTCGAGTATCAGACTTGCGAAGATTTTGATGGTTTCTCAACCATTCCTTAACTTCACTCTCCCATATCTCGCGAACGGATTGACGAACTCGAGATATTCCTGTTGCCCCTGAAAGTAGAAACTCGCCCGATTACAATGTTGTGTGTACTCTTCCCCTAGGCCATTCCAGTTATTGGTTTCGTGAATCAGACTTGCGAAAATTTTGATGGTTTCTCAACCATTCCTTAGCTACAAACTCCCATATCTCGCGAACGGATCGACGGACTCGAGAATCTCCTGTTGCATCTGAAAGCAGAAACTCGCCCGATTACAGTGGTATGTGTATTTTTGACCTAGGTCATAGTAGTTATTGGTTTCGAGTGTCAAACTTGCGAAAATTTTGATGGTTTCTCAACCATTCCTTAAATTCAAACTCCCATATCTCGCGAACGGATCGACGAACTCGAGAAATTCCTGTTGCATCCGAAAGCAGAAACTCGCCCGATTACAACGGTATGTGTACTTTTCCCCTAGGCCATTCCAGTTATAGGTTTCGAGTATCAAACCAGCGAAAACTTTGATGGTTTCTCAAACATTCCGTAACTTCAAACTCCCATATCTCGCGAGCCGATTGACGAACTCGAGAAATTCCTGTTCCATCCGAAAGCAGAAACTCGCCCGATTACAACGGTATGTGTATTTTTGCCCTGGACAATAGTAGTTATTGGATTCGAGTATCAGACTTGCGAAAATTTTGATGGTTTCTCAACCATTCCTTTACTTCATACTACCATATCTCGCGAACGAATTTACGAACTCGAGAAATTCCTGTTGCATCTGAAATCAGAAAGTTGCCCGATTACAACGGTATGTGTATTTTGCCCTAGGCAATGGTAGTTATTGGTTTCGAGTATCAGACTTGCGAAAATTTTGATGGTTTCTCAACCATTCCTTAACTTCAAACTCCCATATCTCGCGAACAGATTGACGAACTCGAGAAATTCCTGTTGCATCTGAAAGTAGAAACTCGCCCGATTACAATGGTGTGTGTACTTTTCCCCTAGGCCATTCCAGTTATTGGTTTCGAGTTTCAGACTTGCGAAAATTTTGATGGTTTCTCAACCATTCTTTAACTTCGAACTCCCATATCTCGCGAACGGATTGACGAACTCGAGAAATTCCTGTTGCATCTGAAAGCAGGAATTCTCCCGATTACAACGGTATGTGTATTCTTGCCCTGGACAATAGTAGTTATTGGATTCGAGTATCAGACTTGCGAAAAATTTGATGGTTTCTCAACCATTCCCTTACTTCATACTACCATATCTCGCGAACGAATTGACGAACTCGAGAAATTCCTGTTGCATCTGAAATCAGAAAGTTGCCCGATTACAACGGTATGTGTATTTTGCCCTAGGCAATAGTAGTTATTGGTTTCGAGTATCAGACATGCGAAAATTTTGATGGTTTCTCACCATTCCTTAACTTCAAACTCCCATATCTCGCGAAAGGATTGACGAACTCGAGAAATTCCTGTTGCATCTGAAAATAGAAACTCGCCCGATTACAATGGTGTGTGTACTTTTCCCCTAGGCCATTCCAGTTATTGGTTTCGAGTATCAGACTTGCGAAGATTTTGATGGTTTCTCACCATTCCTTAACTTCAAACTCCCATATCTCGCGAACGGATTGACGAACTCGAGATATTCCTGTTGCCCCTGAAAGTAGAATCTCGCCCGATTACAATGGTGTGTGTACTTTTCCCCTAGGCCATTCCAGTTATAGGTTTCGAGTATCAAACCAGCGAAAACTTTGATGGTTTCTCAAACATTCCGTAACTTCAAACTCCCATATCTCGCGAGCGGATTGACGAACTCGAGAAATTCCTGTTCCATCCGAAAGCAGAAACTCGCCCGATTACAACGGTATGTGTATTTTTGCCCTGGACAATAGTAGTTATTGGATTCGAGTATCAGACTTGCGAAAATTTTGATGGTTTCTCAACCATTCCTTTACTTCAAACTCCCATATCTCGCGAACAGATTGACGAACTCGAGAAATTCCTGTTGCATCTGAAAGTAGAAACTCGCCCGATTACAATGGTGTGTGTACTTTTCCCCTAGGCCATTCCAGTTATTGGTTTCGAGTATCAGACTTGCGAAAATTTTGATGGTTTCTCAACCATTCCTTAACTTCGAACTCCCATATCTCGCGAACGGATCGACGAACTCGAGAAATTCCTGTTGCATCCGAAAGCAGAAACTCGCCCGATTACAACGGTATGTGTACTTTTCCCCTAGGCCATTCCAGTTATAGGTTTCGAGTATCAAACCAGCGAAAACTTTGATGGTTTCTCAAACATTCCGTAACTTCAAACTCCCATATCTCGCGAGCCGATTGACGAACTCGAGAAATTCCTGTTCCATCCGAAAGCAGAAACTCGCCCGATTACAACGGTATGTGTATTTTTGCCCTGGACAATAGTAGTTATTGGATTCGAGTATCAGACTTGCGAAAATTTTGATGGTTTCTCAACCATTCCTTTACTTCATACTACCATATCTCGCGAACGAATTTACGAACTCGAGAAATTCCTGTTGCATCTGAAATCAGAAAGTTGCCCGATTACAACGGTATGTGTATTTTGCCCTAGGCAATGGTAGTTATTGGTTTCGAGTATCAGACTTGCGAAAATTTTGATGGTTTCTCAACCATTCCTTAACTTCAAACTCCCATATCTCGCGAACAGATTGACGAACTCGAGAAATTCCTGTTGCATCTGAAAGTAGAAACTCGCCCGATTACAATGGTGTGTGTACTTTTCCCCTCGGCTATAGTAGTTATTGGTTTCGAGTATCAGACTTGCGAAAATTTTGATGGTTTCTCAACCATTCCTTAACTTCATACTCCCATATCTCGCGAACGGATTGACGAACTCGAGAAATTCCTGTTGCATCTGAAAGCAGAAACTCGCCCGATTACAAGGTTATGTGTATTTTTGCCCTAGGCCATTCCAGTTATTGGTTTCGAGTATCAGACTTGCGAAAATTGTGATGGTTTCTCAACCATTCCTTAAATTCAAACTCCCATATCTCGCGAACAGAATGACGAACTCGATTAATTCCTGTTGCATCTGAAAGTAGAAACTCGCCCGATTACAATGGTGTGTGTACTTTTCCCCTAGGCAATAGTAGTTATTGGTTTCGAGTATCAGACTTGCGAAAATTTTGATGGTTTCTCAACCATTCCTTAACTTCAAAATCCCATATCTCGCGAACGCATTGTCGAACTCGAGAAATTCCTGTTGCATATGAAAGCAGAATGTCGCCCGATTACAACGGTATGTGTATTTTTGCCCTAGGCAATAATAGTTATTGGTTTCGAGTATCAGACTTGCGAAAATTTTGATGGTTTCTCAACCATTCCTTAACTTCAAACCCCCATATATCGCGAACGGATTGACAAACACGAGAAATTCCTGTTGGATCTGAAAGCAGAAAGTCATCCGACTAAAACGGTATGTGTGGTTTTGCCCTAGGCCATGCTAGTTATAGGTCTCGAGAATCAGACTTGCGAAAATTTTGATGGTTTCTCAACCATTCCTTAACTTCAAACTCCCATATCTCGCGAACGGATTGACGAACTCGAGAAATTCCTGTTGCATCTGGAAGCAGAATGTCGCCCGATTACAGCGGTATTTGTATTTTTGCCCTAGGCAATAGTAGTTATTGGTTTCGAGTATCAGACTTGCGAAAATTTTGATGGTTTCTCAACCATTCCTTAACTTCAAACTCCCATATCTCGCGAACAGAATGACGAACTCGATTAATTCCTGTTGCATCTGAAAGTAGAAACTCGCCCGATTACAGTGGTGTGTGTACTTTTCCCCTCAGCTATAGTAGTTATTGGTTTCGAGTATCAGACTTGCGAAAATTTTGATGGTTTCTCAACCATTCCTTAACTTCAAACTCCCATATCTCGCGAACGGATTGACGAACTCGAGAAATTCCTGTTGTATCTGAAAGCAGAAACTCGCCCGATTACAACGGTATGTGTATTTTTGCCCTAGGCAATAGTAGCTATTGGTTTCGAGTATCAGACATGCGAAAATTTTGATGGTTTCTCAACCGTTCCTTAACTTCAAACTCCCATATCTCGCGAACGGATTGACGAACTCGAGAAATTCCTGTTGCATCTGAATACAGAAACTCGCCCGATTACAATGGTGTGTGTACTCTTCCCCTAGGGCATTCCAGTTATTGGTTTCGAGTATCAGACTTGCGAAAATTGTGATGGTTTCTCAACCATTCCTTAACTTCAAACCCCCATATCTCGCGAACAGTTTGACGAACACGAGATATTCCTGTTGCATCTGAGAGTAGAAACTCGGCCGATTACAATGGTGTGTGTACTTTTCCCCTAGGCAATAGTAGTTATTGGTTTCGAGTATCAGACTTGCGAAAATTTTGATGGTTTCTCAACCATTCCTTAACTTCAAACTCCCATATCTCGCGAACGGATTGACGAACTCGAGAAATTCCTGTTGCATCTGGAAGCAGAAGGTCGCCCGATTACAGCGGTATTTGTAATTTTGCCCTAGGCAATAGTAGTTATTGGTTTCGAGTATCAGACTTGCGAAAATTTTGATGGTTTCTCAACCATTCCTTAACTTCAAACACCCATATCTCGCGAACAGATTGACGAACTCGATTAATTCCTGTTGCATCTGAAAGTAGAAACTCGCCCGATTACAATGGTGTGTGTACTTTTCCCCTCGGCAATAGTAGTTATTGGTTTCGAGTATCAGACTTGCGAAGATTTTGATGGTTTCTCACCATTCCTTAACTTCAAACTCCCATATCTCGCGAAAGGATTGACGAACTCGAGAAATTCCTGTTGCATCTGAAAATAGAAACTCGCCCGATTACAATGGTGTGTGTACTTTTCTCCTGGGCCATTCCAGTTATTGGTTTCGAGTATCAGACTTGCGAAGATTTTGATGGTTTCTCAACCATTCCTTAACTTCACTCTCCCATATCTCGCGAACGGATTGACGAACTCGAGATATTCCTGTTGCCCCTGAAAGTAGAAACTCGCCCGATTACAATGTTGTGTGTACTCTTCCCCTAGGCCATTCCAGTTATTGGTTTCGAGAATCAGACTTGCGAAAATTTTGATGGTTTCTCAACCATTCCTTAACTACAAACTCCCATATCTCGCGAACGGATCGACGGACTCGAGAATCTCCTGTTGCATCTGAAAGCAGAAACTCGCCCGATTACAGTGGTATGTGTATTTTTGACCTAGGTCATAGTAGTTATTGGTTTCGAGTGTCAAACTTGCGAAAATTTTGATGGTTTCTCAACCATTCCTTAAATTCAAACTCCCATATCTCGCGAACGGATCGACGAACTCGAGAAATTCCTGTTGCATCCGAAAGCAGAAACTCGCCCGATTACAACGGTATGTGTACTTTTCCCCTAGGCCATTCCAGTTATAGGTTTCGAGTATCAAACCAGCGAAAACTTTGATGGTTTCTCAAACATTCCGTAACTTCAAACTCCCATATCTCGCGAGCCGATTGACGAACTCGAGAAATTCCTGTTCCATCCGAAAGCAGAAACTCGCCCGATTACAACGGTATGTGTATTTTTGCCCTGGACAATAGTAGTTATTGGATTCGAGTATCAGACTTGCGAAAATTTTGATGGTTTCTCAACCATTCCTTTACTTCATACTACCATATCTCGCGAACGAATTTACGAACTCGAGAAATTCCTGTTGCATCTGAAATCAGAAAGTTGCCCGATTACAACGGTATGTGTATTTTGCCCTAGGCAATGGTAGTTATTGGTTTCGAGTATCAGACTTGCGAAAATTTTGATGGTTTCTCAACCATTCCTTAACTTCAAACTCCCATATCTCGCGAACAGATTGACGAACTCGAGAAATTCCTGTTGCATCTGAAAGTAGAAACTCGCCCGATTACAATGGTGTGTGTACTTTTCCCCTAGGCCATTCCAGTTATTGGTTTCGAGTTTCAGACTTGCGAAAATTTTGATGGTTTCTCAACCATTCTTTAACTTCGAACTCCCATATCTCGCGAACGGATTGACGAACTCGAGAAATTCCTGTTGCATCTGAAAGCAGGAATTCTCCCGATTACAACGGTATGTGTATTCTTGCCCTGGACAATAGTAGTTATTGGATTCGAGTATCAGACTTGCGAAAAATTTGATGGTTTCTCAACCATTCCCTTACTTCATACTACCATATCTCGCGAACGAATTGACGAACTCGAGAAATTCCTGTTGCATCTGAAATCAGAAAGTTGCCCGATTACAACGGTATGTGTATTTTGCCCTAGGCAATAGTAGTTATTGGTTTCGAGTATCAGACATGCGAAAATTTTGATGGTTTCTCACCATTCCTTAACTTCAAACTCCCATATCTCGCGAAAGGATTGACGAACTCGAGAAATTCCTGTTGCATCTGAAAATAGAAACTCGCCCGATTACAATGGTGTGTGTACTTTTCCCCTAGGCCATTCCAGTTATTGGTTTCGAGTATCAGACTTGCGAAGATTTTGATGGTTTCTCACCATTCCTTAACTTCAAACTCCCATATCTCGCGAACGGATTGACGAACTCGAGATATTCCTGTTGCCCCTGAAAGTAGAATCTCGCCCGATTACAATGGTGTGTGTACTTTTCCCCTAGGCCATTCCAGTTATAGGTTTCGAGTATCAAACCAGCGAAAACTTTGATGGTTTCTCAAACATTCCGTAACTTCAAACTCCCATATCTCGCGAGCGGATTGACGAACTCGAGAAATTCCTGTTCCATCCGAAAGCAGAAACTCGCCCGATTACAACGGTATGTGTATTTTTGCCCTGGACAATAGTAGTTATTGGATTCGAGTATCAGACTTGCGAAAATTTTGATGGTTTCTCAACCATTCCTTTACTTCAAACTCCCATATCTCGCGAACAGATTGACGAACTCGAGAAATTCCTGTTGCATCTGAAAGTAGAAACTCGCCCGATTACAATGGTGTGTGTACTTTTCCCCTAGGCCATTCCAGTTATTGGTTTCGAGTATCAGACTTGCGAAAATTTTGATGGTTTCTCAACCATTCCTTAACTTCGAACTCCCATATCTCGCGAACGGATCGACGAACTCGAGAAATTCCTGTTGCATCCGAAAGCAGAAACTCGCCCGATTACAACGGTATGTGTACTTTTCCCCTAGGCCATTCCAGTTATAGGTTTCGAGTATCAAACCAGCGAAAACTTTGATGGTTTCTCAAACATTCCGTAACTTCAAACTCCCATATCTCGCGAGCCGATTGACGAACTCGAGAAATTCCTGTTCCATCCGAAAGCAGAAACTCGCCCGATTACAACGGTATGTGTATTTTTGCCCTGGACAATAGTAGTTATTGGATTCGAGTATCAGACTTGCGAAAATTTTGATGGTTTCTCAACCATTCCTTTACTTCATACTACCATATCTCGCGAACGAATTTACGAACTCGAGAAATTCCTGTTGCATCTGAAATCAGAAAGTTGCCCGATTACAACGGTATGTGTATTTTGCCCTAGGCAATGGTAGTTATTGGTTTCGAGTATCAGACTTGCGAAAATTTTGATGGTTTCTCAACCATTCCTTAACTTCAAACTCCCATATCTCGCGAACAGATTGACGAACTCGAGAAATTCCTGTTGCATCTGAAAGTAGAAACTCGCCCGATTACAATGGTGTGTGTACTTTTCCCCTAGGCCATTCCAGTTATTGGTTTCGAGTATCAGACTTGCGAAAATTTTGATGGTTTCTCAACCATTCCTTAACTTCGAACTCCCATATCTCGCGAACGGATTGACGAACTCGAGAAATTCCTGTTGCATCTGAAAGCAGAAACTCTCCCGATTACAATGGTATGTGTATTTTTGCCCTAAACCATAGTAGTTATTGGTTTCGAGTATCACACTTGCGAAAATTTTGATGGTTTCTCAACCATTCCTTAACTTCAAACTCCCATACCTCGCGAACGGATTGACGAACTCGAGAAATTCCTGTTGCATCTGAAAGTAGAAACTCGCGCGATTACAATGGTGTGTATACTTTTCCCCTAGGCCATTCCAGTTATAGGTTTAGAGTATCAGACCAGCGCAAACTTTGATGGTTTCTCAAACATTCCGTAACTTTAAACTCCCATATCTCGCGAACGGATTGACGAACTCGAGAAATTCCTGTTGCCTCTGAAAGCAGGAATTCTCCCGATTACAACGGTATGTGTATTCTTGCCCTGGACAATAGTAGTTATTGGATTCGAGTATCAGACTTGCGAAAAATTTGATGGTTTCTCAACCATTCCTTTACTTCATACTACCATATCTCGCGAACGAATTGACGAACTCGAGAAATTCCTGTTGCATCTGAAATCAGAAAGTTGCCCGATTACAACGGTATGTGTATTTTGCCCTAGGCAATAGTAGTTATTGGTTTCGAGTATCAGACATGCGAAAATTTTGATGGTTTCTCACCATTCCTTAACTTCAAACTCCCATATCTCGCGAAAGGATTGACGAACTCAAGATATTCCTGTTGCCCCTGAAAGTAGAATCTCGCCCGATTACAATGGTGTGTATACTTTTCCCCTAGGCCATTCCAGTTATAGGTTTCGAGTATCAGACCAGCGCAAACTTTGATGGTTTCTCAAACATTCCGTAACTTTAAACTCCCATATCTCGCGAACGGATTGACGAACTCGAGAAATTCCTGTTGCATCTGAAAGCAGGAATTCTCCCGATTACAACGGTATGTGTATTCTTGCCCTGGACAATAGTAGTTATTGGTTTCGAGTAGCAGACTTGCGAAGGTTTTGATTGTTTCTCAACCATTCCTTAACTTCGCTCTCCCATATCTCGCGAACGGAATGACGAACTCGAGATATTCCTGTTGCCCCTGAAAGTAGAAACTCGCCCGATTACAATGTTGTGTGTACTCTTCCCCTAGGCCACTCCAGTTATTGGTTTCGAGTATCAGACTTGCGAAAATTTTGATGGTTTCTCAACCATTCCTTAACTTCAAACTCCCATATCTCGCGAACGGATAGACGAACTCGAGAAGTTCCTGTTGCATCTGAAAGTAGAAACTCGCCCGATTACAATGGTGTGTGTACTTTTCCCCTAGGCTATTCCAGTTATTGGTTTCGAGTATCAGACTTGCGAATATTTTGTTGGTTTCTCAACCATTCCTTAGCTTCAAACTCCCATATCTCGCGAACGGATTGACTAACTCGAGATATTCCTCTTGCATCTGAAAGTAAAATCTCGCCCGATTACAACGGTATGTGTATTTTTGCCGTAGGCAATAGTAGTTATTGGTTTCGAGTATCAGACTTGCGAAAATTTTGATGGTTTGTCAACCATTCCTTAGCTTCAAACTCCCATATCGCGCGATCGGATTGACGAACTCGCGATATTCCTGTTGCACCTGAAAGTAGAAACTCGCCCGATTACACTGGTGTGCGTACTTTTCCCCTAGGCCATTCCAGTTGTTGGTTTCGAGTATCAGAATTGCGAAAATTTTGATGGTTTCTCAACCATTCCTTCACTTCAAACTCCCATATCTCCGGAACGGATTGACGAACTCGAGAAATTCCTGTTGCATCTGAAAATAGAAACTCGCCCGATTACAATGGTGTGTGTACTTTTAACCTAGGCCATTCCAGTTATTGGTTTCGAGTATCAGACTTGCGAATATTTTGTTGGTTTCTCAACCATTCCTTAACTTCAAACTCCCATATCTCGCGAACGGATTGACGAACTCGAGAAGTTCCTGTTGCATCTGAAAGTAGAAACTCGCCCGATTACAATGGTGTGTGTACTTTTCCCCTAGGCCATTCCAGTTATTGGTTTCGAGTTTCAGACTTGCGAAAATTTTGATGGTTTCTCAACCATTCTTTAACTTCGAACTCCCATATCTCGCGAACGGATTGACGAACTCGAGAAATTCCTGTTGCATCTGAAAGCAGAAACTCTCCCGATTACAATGGTATGTGTATTTTTGCCCTAAACCATAGTAGTTATTGGTTTCGAGTATCACACTTGCGAAAATTTTGATGGTTTCTCAACCATTCCTTAACTTCAAACTCCCATACCTCGCGAACGGATTGACGAACTCGAGAAATTCCTGTTGCATCTGAAAGTAGAAACTCGCGCGATTACAATGGTGTGTATACTTTTCCCCTAGGCCATTCCAGTTATAGGTTTCGAGTATCAGACCAGCGAAAATTCTGATGGTTTCTCAAACATTCCGTAACATCAAACTCCCATATCTCGCGAACAGATCGACGAACTCGAGAAATTCCTGTTGCATCCGGAAGCAGAAACTCGCCCGATTACAACGGTATGTGTATTTTTGCCCTAAGCAATAGTAGTTATTGGTTTCGAGTATCACACTTGCGAAAATTTTGATGGTTTCTCAACCATTCCTTAACTTCAAACTCCCATATCTCGCGAACGGATTGACGAACTCGAGAATTTCCTGTTGCATCTGAAAGCAGGAACTCGCCCGATTACAACGGTATGTGTATTTTTGCCCTGGACAATAGTAGTTATTGGATTCGAGTATCAGACTTGCGAAAAATTTGATGGTTTCTCAACCATTCCTTAACTTCATACTACGATACCTCGCGAACGAATTGACGAACTCGAGAAATTCCTGTTGCATCTGAAAGCAGAAACTCGCCCGATTACAACGGTATGTGTATTTTGCCCTAGGCAATAGTAGTTATTGGTTTCGAGTATCAGATTCCGAAAATTTTGATGGTTTCTCAACCATTCCTTAGATTCAAACTCCCATATCTCGCGAACGGTTCGACGAACTCGAGAAATTCCTGTTGCATCTGAAAGCAGGAACTCGCCCGATTACAACGGTATGTGTATTTTTGCCCTGGACAATAGTAGTTATTGGATTCGAGTATCAGACTTGCGAAAAATTTGACGGTTTCTCAACCATTCCTGAACTTCATACTACGATATCTCGCGAACGAATTGACGAACTCGAGAAATTCCTGTTGCATCTGAAATCAGAAAGTTGCCCGATTACAACGGTATGGGTATTTTGCCCTAGGCAATAGTAGTTATTGGTTTCGAGTATCAGACTTGCGAAAATTTTGATGGTTTCTCAACCGTTCCTTAACTTCAAACTCCCATATCTCGCGAACGGATTGACGAACTCGAGAAATTCCTGTTGCATCTGAAAGCAGAAACTCGCTCGATTACAATGGTGTGTGTACTCTTCCCCTAGGCAATAGTAGTTATTGGTTTCGAGTAACAGACTTTGCGAAAATTTTGATGGTTTCTCAACCATTCCTTAACTTCAAACTCCCATATCTCGCGAACGGATTGACGAACTCGAGAAATTCCTGTTGCATCTGAAAGTAGAAACTCGCCCGATTACAATGGAGTGTGTACTTTTCCCCTAGGCCATTCCAGTTATTCGTTTATAGCATCAGTATTGCGAAAATTTGATGGTTTGTCAACCATTCCTTAGCTTCAAACTCCCATATCGCGCGAACGGATTGACGAACTCGAGATACTCCTGTTGCACCTGAAAGTAGAAACTCGCCCGATTACAATGGTGTGTGTACTTTTCCCCTAGGCCATTCCAGTTTTGGTTTCGAGTATCAGAATTGCGAAAATTTTGATGGTTTCTAAACCATTCCTTCACTTCAAACTCCCATATCTCGGGAACGGATTGACGAACTCGAGAAATTCCTGTTGCATCTGAAAGTAGAAACTCGCCCGATTACAATGGTGTGTGTACTTTTCCCCTAGGCCATTCCAGTTATAGGTTTCGTGTATCAGACCAGCTAAAATTCTGATGGTTTCTCAAACATTCCGTAACTTCAATCTCCCATATCTCGCGAACGGATTGACGAACTCGAGAAATTCCTGTTGCATCTGAAAGTAGAAACTCGCCCGATTACAATGGTTTGTGTACTTTCCCCTAGGCCATTCCAGTCATTGGTTTCGAGTATCAGAATTACGAAAACTTTGATGGTTTCTCAACCATACCTTAACTTCAAACTCCCATACCTCGCGAACGGATTGACGAACTCGAGAAATTCCTATTGCATCTGAACGTAGAAACTCGCCCGATTGCAATGGTGTGTGTACTTTTCCCCTAGGCCATTGCAGTTATTGGTTTCGAGTATCAGACTTGCGAAAATTTAGATGGTTTCTCAACCATGCCTTAATTTCTAACTCCCATATATCGCGAACGGATTGACGAACACGAGAGATTCCTGTTGCATCTGAAAGTAGAAGATCGCCCGATTACAATGGTGTGTGTACTTTTCCGCTAGGCTATTCCAGTTATAGGTTACGAGTATCAGCCCTGCGAAAATTTTGATGGTTTCTCAACAATTCCTTAACTTCAAACTCCCATATCTCGCGAACGGATTGACGAACTCGAGATATTCCTGTTGCATCTGAATGTAGAAACTCGTCCGATTACAATGGTGTGTGTACTTTTCCCCTAGGGCATTCCAGTTATTGGTTTCGAGTATCAGACTTGCGAAAGTTTTGATGGTTTCTCAACCATTCCTTAACTTCAAACTCCCATATCTCGCGAACGGATTGACGAACTCGAGAATTTCCTGTTGCATCTGAAAGCAGGAACTCGCCCGATTACAACGGTATGTGTATTTTTGCCCTGGACAATAGTAGTTATTGGATTCGAGTATCAGACTTGCGAAAAATTTGATGGTTTCTCAACCATTCCTTAACTTCATACTACGATATCTCGCGAACGAATTGACGAAGTCGAGAAATTCCTGTTGCATCTGAAAGTAGAAACTCGCCCGATTACAATGGTGTGCGTTCTTTTCCCCTAGGCCATAGTAGTTATTGGTATCGAGTATCAGACTTGCGAAAGTTTTCATGGTTTCTCAATCATTACTTAACTTCAAACTCCCATATCTCGCGAAGGGATTGACGAACTCGAGATATTCCTGTTGCACCTGAAAGTAGAGACTCGCCCGATTACAGTGGTGTGTGTACTTTTCCCCTAGGCCATTCCAGTTATTGGTTTCGAGTATCAGACTTGCGAAAATTTTGATGGTTTCTCAACCATTCCTTAACTTCAAACTCCCATATCTCGCGAACGGATTGACGAACTCGAGAAATTCCTGTTGCATCTGAAAGCAGATACTCGCCCGATTACAACGGTATGTGTATTTTTGACCTAGGCCATAGTTGTTATTGGTTTCGAGTATCAGATTCCGCAAATTTTGATGGTTTCTCAACCATTCCTTAATTTCAAGCTCCCATATCTCGCGAACGGATTGAAGAACTCGATAAATTCCTGTTGCATCTGAAAGTAGAAACTCGCCCGATTACAATGGTGTGTGTTCTTTTCCCTTAGGCCATAGTAGTTATTGGAATCGAGTATCAGACTTGCGAAAGTTTTCATGGTTTCTCAATCATTACTTAACTTCAAACTCCCATATCTCGCGAACGGATTGACGAGCTCGAGAAATTCCTGTTGCATCTGAAAGCAGAAACTCGCCCGATTACAACGGTATGTGTATTTTTGCCCTAGGCAATAGTAGTTATTGGTATCGAGTATCAGACTTGCGAAAATTTTGATGGTTTCTCAACCATTCCTTAACTTCAAACCCCCATATATCGCGAACGGATTGACAAACACGAGAAATTCCTGTTGGATCTGAAAGCAGAAAGTCATCCGACTAAAACGGTATGTGTGTTTTTGCCCTAGGCCATGCTAGTTATAGGTCTCGAGTATCAGACTTGCGAAAATTTTGATGGTTTCTCAACCATTCCTTAACTTCAAACTCCCATATCTCGCGGACGGATTGACGAACACGAGATATTCCTGTTGCATCTGAGAGTAGAAACTCGGCCGATTACAATGGTGTGTGTATTTTGGCTCTAGGCAATAGTAGTTATTGGTTTCGAGTATCAGACTTGCGAAAGTTTTGATGGTTTGTCAACCATTCCTCAACTTCAAACCCCCATATCTCGCGAACGGAATGACAATCACGAGAAATTCCTGGTGGATCTGAAAGCAGAAAGTCATCCGATTACAACGGTAGGTGTATTTTTGCCCTAGGCAATAGTAGTTATTGGTTTCGAGTATCAGACTTGCGAAAATTTGGATGGTTTCTCAACCATTCCTTAACTTCAAACCCCCATATCTCGCGAACGGAATGACAATCACGAGAAATTCCTGATGGATCTGAAAGCAGAGAGTCATCCGATTACAACGGTAGGTGTATTTTTGCCCTAGGCAATAGTAGTTATTGGTTTCTAGTATCCGACTTGCGAAAATTTTCATGGTTTCTCAACCACTGCTTAACTTCTAACTCCCATATCGCGCGAACGGATTGACGAGCTCGAGAAATTCCTGTTGCATCTGAAAGTAGAAACTCGCCCGATTACAATGGTGTGTGTTCTTTTCCCCTAGGCCATAGTAGTTATTGGTATCGAGTATCAGACTTGCGAAAGTTTTGATCGTTTCTAAACCATTCCTTATATTCAAACTCCCATATCTCGCGAACGCATTGACGAACTCGATAAATTCCTGTTGCATCTGAAAGCAGAAAGTCGCCCGATTACAACGGTATGTGTATTTTTGCCCTAGGCAATTGTAGTTATTGGTTTCGAGTATCAGACTTGCGAAAATTTTGATGGTTTCTCAACCATTCCTTAACTTCAAACCCCCATATATCGCGAACGGATTGACAACACGAGAAATTCCTGTTGGATCTGAAAGCAGAAAGTCATCCGACTAAAACGGTATGTGTGTTTTTGCCCTAGGCCATGCTAGTTATAGGTCTCGAGTATCAGACTTGCGAAAATTTTGATGGTTTCTCAACCATTCCTTAACTTCAAACTCCCATATCTCGCGAACGGATTGACGAACACGAGATATTCCTGTTGCATCTGAGAGTAGAAACTCGGCCGATTACAATGGTGTGTGTATTTTGGCTCTAGGCAATAGTAGTTATTGGTTTCGAGTATCAGATTTGCGAAAGTTTTGATGGTTTGTCAACCATTCCTCAACTTCAAACCCCCATATCTCGCGAACGGAATGACAATCACGAGAAATTCCTGGTGGATCTGAAAGCAGAAAGTCATCCGATTACAACGGTAGGTGTATTTTTGCCCTAGGCAATAGTAGTTATTGGTTTCGAGTATCAGACTTGCGAAAATTTTGATGGTTTCTCAACCATTCCTTAACTTCAAACCCCCATATCTCGCGAACGGATTGACGAACTCGAGAATTTCCTGTTGCAGCTGGAAGCAGAAAGTCGCCCGACTACAACGGTATTTGTATTTTTGCCCTAGGCAATAGTAGTTATTGGTTTCGAGTATCAGACTTGCGAAAATTTTGATGGTTTCTCAACCATTCCTTAACTTCAAACTCCCATATCTCGCGAACGGATTGACGAACACGAGATATTCCTGTTGCATCTGAAAGCAGAAACTCGCCCGATTACAACGGTACGTGTATTTTTCCCCTAGGCAATAGTAGCTATTGGTTTCGAGTATCAGACATGCGAAAATTATGATGGTTTCTCAACCGTTCCTTATATTCAAACTCCCATATCTCGCGAACGGATTGACGAACTCGAGAATTTCCTGTTGCAGCTGGAAGCAGAAAGTCGCCCGACTACAACGGTATTTGTATTTTTGCCCTAGGCAATACTAGTTAGTGGTTTCGAGTATCAGACTTGCGAAAATTTTGATGGTTTCTCAACCATTCCTTAACTTCAAACCCCCATATATCGCGAACGGATTGACAAACACGAGAAATTCCTGTTGGATCTGAAAGCAGAAAGTCATCCGACTAAAACGGTATGTGTGTTTTTGCCCTAGGCCATGCTAGTTATAGGTCTCGAGTTTCAGACCAGCGAAAATTTTGATGCGTTCTCAACCATTCCTTAACTTCAAACTCCCATATCTCGCGAACGGATTGACGAACTCGAGAATTTCCTATTGCATCTGAAAGCAGAAACTCGCCCGATTACAGAGTTATGTGTATTTTTGCCCTAGGCCATTCCAGTTATTGGTTTCGTGTATCAGACTTGCGAAAATTGTGATGGTTTCTCAACCATTCCTTAAATTCAAACTCCCATATCTCGCGAACAGAATGACGAACTCGATTAATTCCTGTTGCATCTGAAAGTAGAAACTCGCCCGATTACAATGGTGTGTGTACTTTTCCCCTAGGCAATAGTAGTTATTGGTTTCTAGTATCAGACTTGCGAAAATTTTGATGGTTTCTCAACCATTCCTTAACTTCAAACTCCCATATCTCGCGAACGGATTGACGAACTCGAGAAATTCCTGTTGCATCTGGAAGCAGAAGGTCGCCCGATTACAGCGGTATTTGTATTTTTGCCCTAGGCAATAGTAGTTATTGGTTTCGAGTATCAGACTTGCGAAAATTTTGATGGTTTCTCAACCATTCCTTAACTTCAAACTCCCATATCTCGCGAACAGAATGACGAACTCGATTAATTCCTGTTGCATCTAAAAGTAGAAACTCGCCCGATTACAATGGTGTGTGTACTCTTCCCCCAGGGCATTCCAGTTATTGGTTTCGAGTATCAGACTTGCGAAAATTTTGATGGTTTCTCAACCATTCCTTAACTTCAAACCCCCATATCTCGCGAACGGATTGACGAACACCAGATATTCCTGTTGCATCTGAGAGTAGAAACTCGGCCGATTACAATGGTGTGTGTACTTTTCCCCTAGGCACTAGTAGTTATTGGTTTCGAGTATCAGACTTGCGAAAATTTTGATGGTTTCTCAACCATTCCTTAACTTCAAACTCCCATATCTCGCGAACGGATAGACGAACTCGAGAAATTCCTGTTGCATCTGGAAGCAGAAGGTCGCCCGATTACAGCGGTATTTGTATTTTTGCCCTAGGCAATAGTAGTTATTGGTTTCGAGTATCAGACTTGCGAAAATTTTGATGGTTTCTCAACCATTCCTTAACTTCAAACTCCCATATCTCGCGAACAGAATGACGAACTCGATTAATTCCTGTTGCATCTGAAAGTAGAAACTCGCCCGATTACAATGGTGTGTGTACTTTTCCCCTCGGCAATAGTAGTTATTGGTTTCGAGAATCAGACTTGCGAAAATTTTGATGGTTTCTCAACCATTCCTTAACTTCAAACTCCCATATCTCGCGAACAGATTGACGAACTCGAGAATTTCCTATTGCATCTGAAAGCCGAAACTCGCCCGATTACAAGGTTATGTGTATTTTTGCCCTAGGCCATTCCAGTTATTGGTTTCGAGTATCAGACTTGCGAAAATTGTGATGGTTTCTCAACCATTCCTTAAATTCAAACTCCCATATCTCGCGAACAGAATGACGAACTCGATTAATTCCTGTTGCATCTGAAAGTAGAAACTCGCCCGATTACAATGGTGTGTGTGCTTTTCCCCTAGGCAATAGTAGTTATTGGTTTCGAGTATCAGACTTGCGAAAATTTTGATGGTTTCTCAACCATTCCTTAACTTCAAAATCCCATATCTCGCGAACGCATTGTCGAACTCGAGAAATTCCTGTTGCATATGAAAGCAGAATGTCGCCCGATTACAACGGTATGTGTATTTTTGCCCTAGGCAATAGTAGTTATTGGTTTCGAGTATCAGACTTGCGAAAATTTTGATGGTTTCTCAACCATTCCTTAACTTCAAACCCCCATATATCGCGAACGGATTGACAAACACGAGAAATTCCTGTTGGATCTGAAAGCAGAAAGTCATCCGACTAAAACGGTATGTGTGTTTTTGCCCTAGGCCATGCTAGTTATAGGTCTCGAGTATCAGACTTGCGAAAATTTTGATGGTTTCTCAACCATTCCTTAACTTCAAACTCCCATATCTCGCGAACGGATCGACGAACTCGAGAAATTCCTGTTGCATCTGAAAGCAGAAACTCGCCCGATTACAACGGTATGTGTATTTTTGCCCTAGGCAATAGTAGCTATTGGTTTCGAGTATCAGACATGCGGAAATTTTGATGGTTTCTCAACCGTTCCTTAACTTCAAACTCCCATATCTCGCGAACAGATTGACGAACTCGAGAAATTCCTGTTGCATCTGAATACAGAAACTCGCCCGATTACAATGGTTTGTGTACTTTTCCCCTAGGCCATTCCAGTTATTCGTTTATAGCATCAGAATTGCGAAAATTTTGATGGTTTGTCAACCATTCCTTAACTTCAAACTCCCATACCTCGCGAACGGATTAGCGAACTCGAGATATTCCTGTTGCATCTGAAAGCAGAAACTCGCCCGATTACAACGGTACGTGTATTTTTCCCCTAGGCAATAGTAGCTATTGGTTTCGAGTATCAGACATGCGAAAATTTTGATGGTTTCTAAACCATTCCTTATATTCAAACTCCCATATCTCGCGAACGGATTGACGAACTCGAGAAATTCCTGTTGCAGCTGGAAGCAGAAAGTCGCCCGACTACAACGGTATTTGTATTTTTGCCCTAGCCAATAGTAGTTATTGGTTTCGAGTATCAGACTTGCGAAAATTTTGATGGTTTCTCAACCGTTCCTTAACTTCAAACTCCCATCTCTCGCGAACGCATTGACGAACTCGAGAAATTCCTGTTGTATCTGAAAGCAGAAAGTCGCCCGATTACAATGGTGTGTGTACTTTTCCCCTAGGCCATTCCAGTTATTCGTTTATAGCATCAGAATTGCGAAAATTTTGATGCGTTCTCAACGATTCCTTAATTTCAAACTCCCATATCTCGCGAACGGATTGACGAACTCGAGAATTTCCTATTGCATCTGAAAGCAGAAACTCGCCCGATTACAAGGTTATGTGTATTTTTGCCCTAGGCCATTCCAGTTATTGGTTTCGAGTATCAGACTTGCGAAAATTGTGATGGTTTCTCAACCATTCCTTAAATTCAAACTCCCATATCTCGCGAGCAGAATGACGAACTCGATTAATTCCTGTTGCATCTGAAAGTAGAAACTCGCCCGATTACAATGGTGTGTGTACTTTTCCCCTAGGCAATAGTAGTTATTGGTTTCGAGTATCAGACTTGCGAAAATTTTGATGGTTTCTCAACCATTCCTTAACTTCAAAATCCCATATCTCGCGAACGCATTGTCGAACTCGAGAAATTCCTGTTGCATATGAAAGCAGAATGTCGCCCGATTACAACGGTATGTGTATTTTTGCCCTAGGCAATAGTAGTTATTGGTTTCGAGTATCAAACTTGCAAAAATTTTGATGGTTTCTCAACCATTCCTTAACTTCAAACCCCCATATATCGCGAACGGATTGACAAACACGAGAAATTCCTGTTGGATCTGAAAGCAGAAAGTCATCCGACTAAAACGGTATGTGTGTTTTTGCCCTAGGCCATGCTAGTTACAGGTCTCGAGTATCAGACTTGCGAAAATTTTGATGGTTTCTCAACCATTCCTTAACTTCAAACTCCCATATCTCGCGAACGGATCGACGAACTCGAGAAATTCCTGTTGCATCTGAAAGCAGAAACTCGCCCGATTACAACGGTATGTGTATTTTTGCCCTAGGCAATAGTAGCTATTGGTTTCGAGTATCAGACATGCGAAAATTTTGATGGTTTCTCAACCGTTCCTTAACTTCAAACTCCCATATCTCGCGAACGGATTGACGAACTCGAGAAATTCCTGTTGCATCTGAATACAGAAACTCGCCCGATTACAATGGTTTGTGTACTTTTCCCCTAGGCCATTCCAGTTATTGGTTTCGAGTATCAGACTTGCGAAAATTTTGATGGTTTCTCAACCATTCCTTAACTTCAAACCCCCATATCTCGCGAACGGAATGACAATCACGAGAAATTCCTGATGGATCTGAAAGCAGAAAGTCATCCGATTACAACGGTAGGTGTATTTTTGCCCTAGGCAATAGTAGTTATTGGTTTCGAGTATCAGACTTGCGAAAATTTTGATGGTTTCTCAACCATTCCTTAACTTCAAACTCCCATATCTCGCGAACGGATTGACGAACACGAGATATTCCTGTTGCATCTGAGTGTAGAAACTCGGCCGATTACAATGGTGTGTGTATTTTGGCCCTAGGCAATAGTAGTTATTGGTTTCGAGTATCAGACTTGCGAAAGTTTTGATGGTTTGTCAACCATTCCTTAACTTCAAACTCCCATACCTCGCGAACGGATTAGCGAACTCGAGATATTCCTGTTGCATCTGAAAGCAGAAACTCGCCCGATTACAACGGTACGTGTATTTTTCCCCTAGGCAATAGTAGCTATTGGTTTCGAGTATCAGACATGCGAAAATTTTGATGGTTTCTAAACCATTCCTTATATTCAAACTCCCATATCTCGCGAACGGATTGACGAACTCGAGAAATTCCTGTTGCAGCTGGAAGCAGAAAGTCGCCCGACTACAACGGTATTTGTATTTTTGCCCTAGGCAATAGTAGTTATTGGTTTCGAGTATCAGACTTGCGAAAATTTTGATGGTTTCTCAACCGTTCCTTAACTTCAAACTCCCATCTCTCGCGAACGCATTGACGAACTCGAGAAATTCCTGTTGTATCTGAAAGCAGAAAGTCGCCCGATTACAATGGTGTGTGTACTTTTCCCCTAGGCCATTCCAGTTATTCGTTTATAGCATCAGAATTGCGAAAATTTTGATGCGTTCTCAACCATTCCTTAATTTCAAACTCCCATATCTCGCGAACGGATTGACGAACTCGAGAATTTCCTATTGCATCTGAAAGCAGAAACTCGCCCGATTACAAGGTTATGTGTATTTTTGCCCTAGGCCATTCCAGTTATTGGTTTCGAGTATCAGACTTGCGAAAATTGTGATGGTTTCTCAACCATTCCTTAAATTCAAACTCCCATATCTCGCGAGCAGAATGACGAACTCGATTAATTCCTGTTGCATCTGAAAGTAGAAACTCGCCCGATTACAATGGTGTGTGTACTTTTCCCCTAGGCAATAGTAGTTATTGGTTTCGAGTATCAGACTTGCGAAAATTTTGATGGTTTCTCAACCATTCCTTAACTTCAAAATCCCATATCTCGCGAACGCATTGTCGAACTCGAGAAATTCCTGTTGCATATGAAAGCAGAATGTCGCCCGATTACAACGGTATGTGTATTTTTGCCCTAGGCAATAGTAGTTATTGGTTTCGAGTATCAAACTTGCAAAAATTTTGATGGTTTCTCAACCATTCCTTAACTTCAAACCCCCATATATCGCGAACGGATTGACAAACACGAGAAATTCCTGTTGGATCTGAAAGCAGAAAGTCATCCGACTAAAACGGTATGTGTGTTTTTGCCCTAGGCCATGCTAGTTACAGGTCTCGAGTATCAGACTTGCGAAAATTTTGATGGTTTCTCAACCATTCCTTAACTTCAAACTCCCATATCTCGCGAACGGATCGACGAACTCGAGAAATTCCTGTTGCATCTGAAAGCAGAAACTCGCCCGATTACAACGGTATGTGTATTTTTGCCCTAGGCAATAGTAGCTATTGGTTTCGAGTATCAGACATGCGAAAATTTTGATGGTTTCTCAACCGTTCCTTAACTTCAAACTCCCATATCTCGCGAACGGATTGACGAACTCGAGAAATTCCTGTTGCATCTGAATACAGAAACTCGCCCGATTACAATGGTTTGTGTACTTTTCCCCTAGGCCATTCCAGTTATTGGTTTCGAGTATCAGACTTGCGAAAATTTTGATGGTTTCTCAACCATTCCTTAACTTCAAACCCCCATATCTCGCGAACGGAATGACAATCACGAGAAATTCCTGATGGATCTGAAAGCAGAAAGTCATCCGATTACAACGGTAGGTGTATTTTTGCCCTAGGCAATAGTAGTTATTGGTTTCGAGTATCAGACTTGCGAAAATTTTGATGGTTTCTCAACCATTCCTTAACTTCAAACTCCCATATCTCGCGAACGGATTGACGAACACGAGATATTCCTGTTGCATCTGAGTGTAGAAACTCGGCCGATTACAATGGTGTGTGTATTTTGGCCCTAGGCAATAGTAGTTATTGGTTTCGAGTATCAGACTTGCGAAAGTTTTGATGGTTTGTCAACCATTCCTTAACTTCAAACTCCCATACCTCGCGAACGGATTAGCGAACTCGAGATATTCCTGTTGCATCTGAAAGCAGAAACTCGCCCGATTACAACGGTACGTGTATTTTTCCCCTAGGCAATAGTAGCTATTGGTTTCGAGTATCAGACATGCGAAAATTTTGATGGTTTCTAAACCATTCCTTATATTCAAACTCCCATATCTCGCGAACGGATTGACGAACTCGAGAAATTCCTGTTGCAGCTGGAAGCAGAAAGTCGCCCGACTACAACGGTATTTGTATTTTTGCCCTAGGCAATAGTAGTTATTGGTTTCGAGTATCAGACTTGCGAAAATTTTTATGGTTTCTCAACCGTTCCTTAACTTCAAACTCCCATATCTCGCGAACGCATTGACGAACTCGAGAAATTCCTGTTGTATCTGAAAGCAGAAAGTCGCCCGATTACAATGGTGTGTGTACTTTTCCCCTAGGCCATTCCAGTTATTCGTTTATAGCATCAGAATTGCGAAAATTTTGATGCGTTCTCAACCATTCCTTAATTTCAAACTCCCATATCTCGCGAACGGATTGACGAACTCGAGAATTTCCTATTGCATCTGAAAGCAGAAACTCGCCCGATTACAAGGTTATGTGTATTTTTGCCCTAGGCCATTCCAGTTATTGGTTTCGAGTATCAGACTTGCGAAAATTGTGATGGTTTCTCAACCATTCCTTAAATTCAAACTCCCATATCTCGCGAGCAGAATGACGAACTCGATTAATTCCTGTTGCATCTGAAAGTAGAAACTCGCCCGATTACAATGGTGTGTGCACTTTTCCCCTAGGCAATAGTAGTTATTGGTTTCGTGTATCAGACTTGCGAAGATTTTGATGGTTTCTCAACCATTCCTTAACTTCAAACTCCCATATCTCGCGAACGGATTGACGAACTCGAGAAATTCCTGTTGCATCTGGAAGCAGAAGGTCGCCCGATTACAGCGGTATTTGTATTTTTGCCCTAGCCAATAGTAGTTATTGGTTTCGAGTATCAGACTTGCGAAAATTTTGATGGTTTCTCAACCATTCCTTAACTTCAAACTCCCATATCTCGCGAACAGAATGACGAACTCGATTAATTCCTGTTGCATCTGAAAGTAGAAACTCGCCCGATTACAATGGTGTGTGTACTTTTCCCCTCGGCTATAGTAGTTATTGGTTTCGAGTATCAGACTTGCGAAAATTTTGATGGTTTCTCAACCATTCCTTAACTTCAAACTCCCATATCTCGCGAACGCATTGTCGAACTCGAGAAATTCCTGTTGCATATGAAAGCAGAATGTCGCCCGATTACAACGGTATGTGTATTTTTGCCCTAGGCAATAGTAGTTATTGGTTTCGAGTATCAGACTTGCGAAAATTTTGATGGTTTCTCAACCATTCCTTAACTTCAAACCCCCATATATCGCGAACGGATTGACAAACACGAGAAATTCCTGTTGGATCTGAAAGCAGAAAGTCATCCGACTAAAACGGTATGTGTGTTTTTGCCCTAGGCCATGCTAGTTATAGGTCTCGAGAATCAGACTTGCGAAAATTTTGATGGTTTCTCAACCATTCCTTAACTTCAAACTCCCATATCTCGCGAACGGATCGACGAACTCGAGAAATTCCTGTTGCATCTGAAAGCAGAAACTCGCCCTATTACAACGGTACGTGTATTTTTCCCCTAGGCAATAGTAGCTATTGGTTTCGAGTATGAGACATGCGAAAATTTTGATGGTTTCTCAACCGTTCCTTATATTCAAACTCCCATATCTCGCGAACGGATTGACGAACTCGAGAAATTCCTGTTGCATCTGAAAGCAGAAACTCGCCCGATTACAACGGTATGTGTATTTTTGTCCTAGGCAAGAGTTGCTATTGGTTTCGAGTATCAGACTTGCGAAAATTTTGATGGTTTCTAAACCATTCCTTATATTCAAACTCCCATATCTCGCGAACGGATTGACGAACTCGAGAAATTCCTGTTGCAGCTGGAAGCAGAAAGTCGCCCGACTACAATGGTGTGTGTACTTTTCCCCTAGGCCATTCCAGTTAGTGGTTTCGAGTATCAGACTTGAGAAAATTTTGATGCGTTCTCAACCATTCCTTAACTTCAAACTCCCATATCTCGCGAACGGATTGACGAACTCGAGAATTTCCTATTGCATCTGAAAGCAGAAACTCGCCCGATTACAAGGTTATGTGTATTTTTGCCCTAGGCCATTCCAGTTATTGGTTTCGAGTATCAGACTTGCGAAAATTGTGATGGTTTCTCAACCATTCCTTAAATTCAAACTCCCATATCTCGCGAACAGAATTACGAACTCGATTAATTCCTGTTGCATCTGAAAGTAGAAACTCGCCCGATTACAATGGTGTGTGTACTTTTCCCCTAGGCAATAGTAGTTATTGGTTTCGAGTATCAGACTTGCGAAAATTTTGATGGTTTCTCAACCATTCCTTAACTTCAAACTCCCATATCTCGCGAACGGATTGACGAACTCGAGAAATTCCTGTTGCATCTGGAAGCAGAAGGTCGCCCGATTACAGCGGTATTTGTATTTTTGACCTAGGCAATAGTAGTTATTGGTTTCGAGTATCAGACTTGCGAAAATTTTGATGGTTTCTCAACCATTCCTTAACTTCAAACTCCCATATCTCGCGAACAGAATGACGAACTCGATTAATTCCTGTTGCATCTGAAAGTAGAAACTCGCCCGATTACAATGGTGTGTGTACTTTTCCCCTCGGCTATAGTAGTTATTGGTTTCGAGTATCAGACTTGCGAAAATTTTGATGGTTTCTCAACCATTCCTTAACTTCAAACTCCCATATCTCGCGAACGGATTGACGAACTCGAGAAATTCCTGTTGCATCTGAAAGCAGAAACTCGCCCGATTACAACGGTATGTGTATTTTTGCCCTAGGCAATAGTAGCTATTGGTTTCGAGTATCAGACATGCGAAAATTTTGATGGTTTCTCAAACGTTCCTTAACTTCAAACTCCCATATCTCGCGAACGGATTGACGAACTCGAGAAATTCCTGTTGCATCTGAAAGCAGAAACTCGCCCGATTACAAGGTTATGTGTATTTTTGCCCTAGGCCATTCCAGTTATTGGTTTCGAGTATCAGACTTGCGAAAATTGTGATGGTTTCTCAACCATTCCTTAAATTCAAACTCCCATATCTCGCGAACAGAATGACGAACTCGATTAATTCCTGTTGCATCTGAAAGTAGAAACTCGCCCGATTACAATGGTGTGTGTACTTTTCCCCTAGGCAATAGTAGTTATTGGTTTCGAGTATCAGACTTGCGAAAATTTTGATGGTATCTCTACCATTCCTTAACTTCAAAATCCCATATCTCGCGAACGCATTGTCGAACTCGAGAAATTCCTGTTGCATATGAAAGCAGAATGTCGCCCGATTACAACGGTATGTGTATTTTTGCCCTAGGCAATAGTAGTTATTGGTTTCGAGTATCAGACTTGCGAAAATTTTGATGGTTTCTCAACCATTCCTTAACTTCAAACCCCCATATATCGCGAACGGATTGACAAACACGAGAAATTCCTGTTGGATCTGAAAGCAGAAAGTCATCCGACTAAAACGGTATGTGTGTTTTTGCCCTAGGCCATGCTAGTTATAGGTCTCGAGAATCAGACTTGCGAAAATTTTGATGGTTTCTCAACCATTCCTTAACTTCAAACTCCCATATCTCGCGAACGGATCGACGAACTCGAGAAATTCCTGTTGCATCTGAAAGCAGAAACTCGCCCTATTACAACGGTACGTGTATTTTTCCCCTAGGCAATAGTAGCTATTGGTTTCGAGTATGAGACATGCGAAAATTTTGATGGTTTCTCAACCGTTCCTTATATTCAAACTCCCATATCTCGCGAACGGATTGACGAACTCGAGAAATTCCTGTTGCATCTGAAAGCAGAAAGTCGCCCGATTACAATGGTGTGTGTACTTTTCCCCTAGGCCATTCCAGTTATTCGTTTATAGCATCAGAATTGCGAAAATTTTGATGCGTTCTCAACCATTCCTTAATTTCAAACTCCCATATCTCGCGAACGGATTGACGAACTCGAGAATTTCCTATTGCATCTGAAAGCAGAAACTCGCCCGATTACAAGGTTATGTGTATTTTTGCCCTAGGCCATTCCAGTTATTGGTTTCGAGTATCAGACATGCGAAAATTTTGATGGTTTCTCAACCGTTCCTTAACTTCAAACTCCCATATCTCGCGAACGGATTGACGAACTCGAGAAATTCCTGTTGTATCTGAATACAGAAACTCGCCCGATTACATTGGTGTGTGTACTCTTCCCCTAGGGCATTCCAGTTATTGGTTTCGAGTATCAGACTTGCGAAAATTGTGATGGTTTCTCAACCATTCCTTAACTTCAAACCCCCATATCTCGCGAACGGTTTGACGAACACGAGATATTCCTGTTGCATCTGAGAGTAGAAACTCGGCCGATTACAATGGTGTGTGTACTTTTCCCCTAGGCAATAGTAGTTATTGGTTTCGAGTATCAGACTTGCGAAAATTTTGATGGTTTCTCAACCATTCCTTAACTTCAAACTCCCATATCTCGCGAACGGATTGACGAACTCGAGAAATTCCTGTTGCATCTGGAAGCAGAAGGTCGCCCGATTACAGCGGTATTTGTAATTTTGCCCTAGGCAATAGTAGTTATTGGTTTCGAGTATCAGACTTGCGAAAATTTTGATGGTTTCTCAACCATTCCTTAACTTCAAACTCCCATACCTCGCGAACAGAATGACGAACTCGATTAATTCCTGTTGCATCTGAAAGTAGAAACTCGCCCGATTACAATGGTGTGTGTACTTTTCCCCTCGGCAATAGTACTTATTGGTTTCGAGTATCAGACTTGCGAAGATTTTGATGGTTTCTCACCATTCCTTAACTTCAAACGCCCATATCTCGCGAAAGGATTGACGAACTCGAGAAATTCCTGTTGCATCTGAAAATAGAAACTCGCCCGATTACAATGGTGTGTGTACTTTTCTCCTGGGCCATTCCAGTTATTGGTTTCGAGTATCAGACTTGCGAAGATTTTGATGGTTTCTCAACCATTCCTTAACTTCACTCTCCCATATCTCGCGAACGGATTGACGAACTCGAGATATTCCTGTTGCCCCTGAAAGTAGAAACTCGCCCGATTACAATGTTGTGTGTACTCTTCCCCTAGGCCATTCCAGTTATTGGTTTCGAGAATCAGACTTGCGAAAATTTTGATGGTTTCTCAACCATTCCTTAACTACAAACTCCCATATCTCGCGAACGGATCGACGGACTCGAGAATCTCCTGTTGCATCTGAAAGCAGAAACTCGCCCGATTACAGTGGTATGTGTATTTTTGACCTAGGTCATAGTAGTTATTGGTTTCGAGTGTCACACTTGCGAAAATTTTGATGGTTTCTCAACCATTCCTTAAATTCAAACTCCCATATCTCGCGAACGGATCGACGAACTCGAGAAATTCCTGTTGCATCCGAAAGCAGAAACTCGCCCGATTACAACGGTATGTGTACTTTTCCCCTAGGCCATTCCAGTTATAGGTTTCGAGTATCAAACCAGCGAAAACTTTGATGGTTTCTCAAACATTCCGTAACTTCAAACTCCCATATCTCGCGAGCCGATTGACGAACTCGAGAAATTCCTGTTCCATCCGAAAGCAGAAACTCGCCCGATTACAGTGGTATGTGTATTTTTGACCTAGGTCATAGTAGTTATTGGTTTCGAGTGTCACACTTGCGAAAATTTTGATGGTTTCTCAACCGTTCCTTAACTTCAAACTCCCATATCTCGCGAACGCATTGACGAACTCGAGAAATTCCTGTTGTATCTGAAAGCAGAAAGTCGCCCGATTACAATGGTGTGTGTACTTTTCCCCTAGGCCATTCCAGTTATTCGTTTATAGCATCAGAATTGCGAAAATTTTGATGCGTTCTCAACCATTCCTTAATTTCAAACTCCCATATCTCGCGAACAGAATGACGAACTCGATTAATTCCTGTTGCATCTGAAAGTAGAAACTCGCCCGATTACAATGGTGTGTGTACTTTTCCCGTCGGCTATAGTAGTTATTGGTTTCGAGTATCAGACTTGCGAAAATTTTGATGGTTTCTCAACCATTCCTTAACTTCAAACTCCCATATCTCGCGAACGGATTGACGAACTCGAGAAATTCCTGTTGCATCTGAAAGCAGAAACTCGCCCGATTACAAGGTTATGTGTATTTTTGCCCTAGGCCATTCCAGTTATTGGTTTCGAGTATCAGACTTGCGAAAATTGTGATGGTTTCTCAACCATTCCTTAAATTCAAACTCCCATATCTCGCGAACAGAATGACGAACTCGATTAATTCCTGTTGCATCTGAAAGTAGAAACTCGCCCGATTACAATGGTGTGTGTACTTTTCCCCTAGGCAATAGTAGTTATTGGTTTCGAGTATCAGACTTGCGAAAATTTTGATGGTTTCTCTACCATTCCTTAACTTCAAAATCCCATATCTCGCGAACGCATTGTCGAACTCGAGAAATTCCTGTTGCATATGAAAGCAGAATGTCGCCCGATTACAACGGTATGTGTATTTTTGCCATAGGCAATAGTAGTTATTGGTTTCGAGTATCAGACTTGCGAAAATTTTGATGGTTTCTCAACCATTCCTTAACTTCAAACCCCCATATATCGCGAACGGATTGACAAACACGAGAAATTCCTGTTGGATCTGAAAGCAGAAAGTCATCCGACTAAAACGGTATGTGTGTTTTTGCCCTAGGCCATGCTAGTTATAGGTCTCGAGAATCAGAATTGCGAAAATTTTGATGGTTTCTCAACCATTCCTTAACTTCAAACTCCCATATCTCGCGAACGGATCGACGAACTCGAGAAATTCCTGTTGCATCTGAAAGCAGAAACTCGCCCTATTACAACGGTACGTGTATGTTTCCCCTAGGCAATAGTAGCTATTGGTTTCGAGTATGAGACATGCGAAAATTTTGATGGTTTCTCAACCGTTCCTTATATTCAAACTCCCATATCTCGCGAACGGATTGACGAACTCGAGAAATTCCTGTTGCATCTGAAAGCAGAAACTCGCCCGATTACAACGGTATGTGTATTTTTGTCCTAGGCAAGAGTTGCTATTGGTTTCGAGTATCAGACTTGCGAAAATTTTGATGGTTTCTCAACCATTCCTTAACTTCAAACTCCCATATCTCGCGAACGGATTGACGAACTCGAGAAATTCCTGTTGCATCTGAAAGCAGAAACTCGCCCGATTACAAGGTTATGTGTATTTTTGCCCTAGGCCATTCCAGTTATTGGTTTCGAGTATCAGACTTGCGAAAATTGTGATGGTTTCTCAACCATTCCTTAAATTCAAACTCCCATATCTCGCGAACAGAATGACGAACTCGATTAATTCCTGTTGCATCTGAAAGTAGAAACTCGCCCGATTACAATGGTGTGTGTACTTTTCCCCTAGGCAATAGTAGTTATTGGTTTCGAGTATCAGACTTGCGAAAATTTTGATGGTTTCTCTACCATTCCTTAACTTCAAAATCCCATATCTCGCGAACGCATTGTCGAACTCGAGAAATTCCTGTTGCATATGAAAGCAGAATGTCGCCCGATTACAACGGTATGTGTATTTTTGCCCTAGGCAATAGTAGTTATTGGTTTCGAGTATCAGACTTGCGAAAATTTTGATGGTTTCTCAACCATTCCTTAACTTCAAACCCCCATATATCGAGAACGGATTGACAAACACGAGAAATTCCTGTTGGATCTGAAAGCAGAAAGTCATCCGACTAAAACGGTATGTGTGTTTTTGCCCTAGGCCATGCTAGTTATAGGTCTCGAGAATCAGACTTGCAAAAATTTTGATGGTTTCTCAACCATTCCTTAACTTCAAACTCCCATATCTCGCGAACGGATCGACGAACTCGAGAAATTCCTGTTGCATCTGAAAGCAGAAACTCGCCCTATTACAACGGTACGTGTATGTTTCCCCTAGGCAATAGTAGCTATTGGTTTCGAGTATGAGACATGCGAAAATTTTGATGGTTTCTCAACCGTTCCTTATATTCAAACTCCCATATCTCGCGAACGGATTGACGAACTCGAGAAATTCCTGTTGCATCTGAAAGCAGAAACTCGCCCGATTACAACGGTATGTGTATTTTTGTCCTAGGCAAGAGTTGCTATTGGTTTCGAGTATCAGACTTGCGAAAATTTTGATGGTTTCTAAACCATTCCTTATATTCAAACTCCCATATCTCGCGAACGGATTGACGAACTCGAGAAATTCCTGTTGCAGCTGGAAGCAGAAAGTCGTCCGACTACAATGGTGTGTGTACTTTTCCCCTAGGCCATTCCAGTTAGTGGTTTCGAGTATCAGACTTGAGAAAATTTTGATGCGTTCTCAACCATTCCTTAACTTCAAACTCCCATATCTCGCGAACGGATTGACGAACTCGAGAATTTCCTATTGCATCTGAAAGCAGAAACTCGCCCGATTACAAGGTTATGTGTATTTTTGCCCTCGGCCATTCCAGTTATTGGTTTCGAGTATCAGACTTGCGAAAATTGTGATGGTTTCTCAACCATTCCTTAAATTCAAACTCCCATATCTCGCGAACAGAATTACGAACTCGATTAATTCCTGTTGCATCTGAAAGTAGAAACTCGCCCGATTACAATGGTGTGTGTACTTTTCCCCTAGGCAATAGTAGTTATTGGTTTCGAGTATCAGACTTGCGAAAATTTTGATGGTTTCTCAACCATTCCTTAACTTCAAACTCCCATATCTCGCGAACGGATTGACGAACTCGAGAAATTCCTGTTGCATCTGGAAGCAGAAGGTCGCCCGATTACAGCGGTATTTGTATTTTTGCCCTAGGCAATAGTAGTTATTGGTTTCGAGTATCAGACTTGCGAAAATTTTGATGGTTTCTCAACCATTCCTTAACTTCAAACTCCCATATCTCGCGAACAGAATGACGAACTCGATTAATTCCTGTTGCATCTGAAAGTAGAAACTCGCCCGATTACAATGGTGTGTGTACTTTTCCCCTCGGCTATAGTAGTTATTGGTTTCGAGTATCAGACTTGCGAAAATTTTGATGGTTTCTCAACCATTCCTTAACTTCAAACTCCCATATCTCGCGAACGGATTGACGAACTCGAGAAATTCCTGTTGCATCTGAAAGCAGAAACTCGCCCGATTACAACGGTATGTGTATTTTTGCCCTAGGCAATAGTAGCTATTGGTTTCGAGTATCAGACATGCGAAAATTTTGATGGTTTCTCAACCGTTCCTTAACTTCAAACTCCCATATCTCGCGAACGGATTGACGAACTCGAGAAATTCCTGTTGCATCTGAATACAGAAACTCGCCCGATTACAATGGTGTGTGTACTCTTCCCCTAGGGCATTCCAGTTATTGGTTTCGAGTATCAGACTTGCGAAAATTGTGATGGTTTCTCAACCATTCCTTAACTTCAAACCCCCATATCTCGCGAACGGTTTGACGAACACGAGATATTCCTGTTGCATCTGAGAGTGGAAACTCGGCCGATTACAATGGTGTGTGTACTTTTCCCCTAGGCAATAGTAGTTATTGGTTTCGAGTATCAGACTTGCGAAAATTTTGATGGTTTCTCAACCATTCCTTAACTTCAAACTCCCATATCTCGCGAACGGATTGACGAACTCGAGAAATTCCTGTTGCATCTGGAAGCAGAAGGTCGCCCGATTACAGCGGTATTTGTAATTTTGCCCTAGGCAATAGTAGTTATTGGTTTCGAGTATCAGACTTGCGAAAATTTTGATGGTTTCTCAACCATTCCTTAACTTCAAACTCCCATATCTCGCGAACAGAATGACGAACTCGATTAATTCCTGTTGCATCTGAAAGTAGAAACTCGCCCGATTACAATGGTGTGTGTACTTTTCCCCTCGGCAATAGTAGTTATTGGTTTCGAGTATCAGACTTGCGAAGATTTTGATGGTTTCTCACCATTCCTTAACTTCAAACGCCCATATCTCGCGAAAGGATTGACGAACTCGAGAAATTCCTGTTGCATCTGAAAATAGAAACTCGCCCGATTACAATGGTGTGTGTACTTTTCTCCTGGGCCATTCCAGTTATTGGTTTCGAGTATCAGACTTGCGAAGATTTTGATGGTTTCTCAACCATTCCTTAACTTCACTCTCCCATATCTCGCGAACGGATTGACGAACTCGAGATATTCCTGTTGCCCCTGAAAGTAGAAACTCGCCCGATTACAATGTTGTGTGTACTCTTCCCCTAGGCCATTCCAGTTATTGGTTTCGAGAATCAGACTTGCGAAAATTTTGATGGTTTCTCAACCATTCCTTAACTACAAACTCCCATATCTCGCGAACGGATCGACGGACTCGAGAATCTCCTGTTGCATCTGAAAGCAGAAACTCGCCCGATTACAGTGGTATGTGTATTTTTGACCTAGGTCATAGTAGTTATTGGTTTCGAGTGTCACACTTGCGAAAATTTTGATGGTTTCTCAACCATTCCTTAAATTCAAACTCCCATATCTCGCGAACGGATCGACGAACTCGAGAAATTCCTGTTGCATCCGAAAGCAGAAACTCGCCCGATTACAACGGTATGTGTACTTTTCCCCTAGGCCATTCCAGTTATAGGTTTCGAGTATCAAACCAGCGAAAACTTTGATGGTTTCTCAAACATTCCGTAACTTCAAACTCCCATATCTCGCGAGCCGATTGACGAACTCGAGAAATTCCTGTTCCATCCGAAAGCAGAAACTCGCCCGATTACAACGGTATGTGTATTTTTGCCCTGGACAATAGTAGTTATTGGATTCGAGTATCAGACTTGCGAAAATTTTGATGGTTTCTCAACCATTCCTTTACTTCATACTACCATATCTCGCGAACGAATTTACGAACTCGAGAAATTCCTGTTGCATCTGAAATCAGAAAGTTGCCCGATTACAACGGTATGTGTATTTTGCCCTAGGCAATGGTAGTTATTGGTTTCGAGTATCAGACTTGCGAAAATTTTGATGGTTTCTCAACCATTCCTTAACTTCAAACTCCCATATCTCGCGAACAGATTGACGAACTCGAGAAATTCCTGTTGCATCTGAAAGTAGAAACTCGCCCGATTACAATGGTGTGTGTACTTTTCCCCTAGGCCATTCCAGTTATTGGTTTCGAGTATCAGACTTGCGAAAATTTTGATGGTTTCTCAACCATTCCTTAACTTCGAACTCCCATATCTCGCGAACGGATTGACGAACTCGAGAAATTCCTGTTGCATCTGAAAGCAGAAACTCTCCCGATTACAATGGTATGTGTATTTTTGCCCTAAACCATAGTAGTTATTGGTTTCGAGTATCACACTTGCGAAAATTTTGATGGTTTCTCAACCATTCCTTAACTTCAAACTCCCATACCTCGCGAACGGATTGACGAACTCGAGAAATTCCTGTTGCATCTGAAAGTAGAAACTCGCGCGATTACAATGGTGTGTATACTTTTCCCCTAGGCCATTCCAGTTATAGGTTTCGAGTATCAGACCAGCGCAAACTTTGATGGTTTCTCAAACATTCCGTAACTTTAAACTCCCATATCTCGCGAACGGATTGACGAACTCGAGAAATTCCTGTTGCATCTGAAAGCAGGAATTCTCCCGATTACAACGGTATGTGTATTCTTGCCCTGGACAATAGTAGTTATTGGATTCGAGTATCAGACTTGCGAAAAATTTGATGGTTTCTCAACCATTCCTTTACTTCATACTACCATATCTCGCGAACGAATTGACGAACTCGAGAAATTCCTGTTGCATCTGAAATCAGAAAGTTGCCCGATTACAACGGTATGTGTATTTTGCCCTAGGCAATAGTAGTTATTGGTTTCGAGTATCAGACATGCGAAAATTTTGATGGTTTCTCACCATTCCTTAACTTCAAACTCCCATATCTCGCGAAAGGATTGACGAACTCGAGAAATTCCTGTTGCATCTGAAAATAGAAACTCGCCCGATTACAATGGTGTGTGTACTTTTCCCCTAGGCCATTCCAGTTATTGGTTTCGAGTATCAGACTTGCGAAGATTTTGATGGTTTCTCACCATTCCTTAACTTCAAACTCCCATATCTCGCGAACGGATTGACGAACTCGAGATATTCCTGTTGCCCCTGAAAGTAGAATCTCGCCCGATTACAATGGTGTGTGTACTTTTCCCCTAGGCCATTCCAGTTATAGGTTTCGAGTATCAAACCAGCGAAAACTTTGATGGTTTCTCAAACATTCCGTAACTTCAAACTCCCATATCTCGCGAGCGGATTGACGAACTCGAGAAATTCCTGTTCCATCCGAAAGCAGAAACTCGCCCGATTACAACGGTATGTGTATTTTTGCCCTGGACAATAGTAGTTATTGGATTCGAGTATCAGACTTGCGAAAATTTTGATGGTTTCTCAACCATTCCTTTACTTCAAACTCCCATATCTCGCGAACAGATTGACGAACTCGAGAAATTCCTGTTGCATCTGAAAGTAGAAACTCGCCCGATTACAATGGTGTGTGTACTTTTCCCCTAGGCCATTCCAGTTATTGGTTTCGAGTATCAGACTTGCGAAAATTTTGATGGTTTCTCAACCATTCCTTAACTTCGAACTCCCATATCTCGCGAACGGATCGACGAACTCGAGAAATTCCTGTTGCATCCGAAAGCAGAAACTCGCCCGATTACAATGGTGTGTGTACTCTTCCCCTAGGCCATTGCCGTTATTGGATTCGAGTATCAGACTTGCGAAGATTTTGATGGTTTCTCACCATTCCTTAACTTCAAACTCCCATATCTCGCGAACGGATTGACGAACTCGAGATATTCCTGTTGCCCCTGAAAGTAGAATCTCGCCCGATTACAATGGTGTGTGTACTTTTCCCCTAGGCCATTCCAGTTATAGGTTTCGAGTATCAAACCAGCGAAAACTTTGATGGTTTCTCAAACATTCCGTAACTTCAAACTCCCATATCTCGCGAACGGATTGACGAACTCGAGATATTCCTGTTGCCCCTGAAAGTAGAATCTCGCCCGATTACAATGGTGTGTGTACTTTTCCCCTAGGCCATTCCAGTTATAGGTTTCGAGTATCAAACCAGCGAAAACTTTGATGGTTTCTCAAACATTCCGTAACTTTAAACTCCCATATCTCGCGAACGGATTGACGAACTCGAGAAATTCCTGTTGCATCTGAAAGCAGGAATTCTCCCGATTACAACGGTATGTGTATTCTTGCCCTGGACAATAGTAGTTATTGGATTCGAGTATCAGACTTGCGAAAATTTTGATGGTTTCTCAACCATTCCTTTACTTCATACTACCATATCTCGCGAACGAATTGACGAACTCGAGAAATTCCTGTTGCATCTGAAAGTAGAAACTCGCGCGATTACAATGGTGTGTATACTTTTCCCCTAGGCCATTCCAGTTATAGGTTTCGAGTATCAGACCAGCGCAAACTTTGATGGTTTCTCAAACATTCCGTAACTATAAACTCCCATATCTCGCGAACGGATTGACGAACTCGAGAAATTCCTGTTGCATCTGAAAGCAGGAATTCTCCCGATTACAACGGTATGTGTATTCTTGCCCTGGACAATAGTAGTTATTGGTTTCGAGTAGCAGACTTGCGAAGATTTTGATTGTTTCTCAACCATTCCTTAACTTCGCTCTCCCATATCTCGCGAACGGAATGACGAACTCGAGATATTCCTGTTGCCCCTGAAAGTAGAAACTCGCCCGATTACAATGTTGTGTGTACTCTTCCCCTAGGCCACTCCAGTTATTGGTTTCGAGTATCAGACTTGCGAATATTTTGGTGGTTTCTCAACCATTCCTTAACTTCAAACTCCCATATCTCGCGAACGGATCGACGAACTCGAGAAATTCCTGTTGCATCCGAAAGCAGAAACTCGCCCGATTACAACGGTATGTGTATTTTTGCCCTAGGCAATAGTAGTTATTGGTTTCGAGTATCAGACTTGCGAAAATTTTGATGGTTTCTCAACCAGTCCTTAACTTCAAACTCCCATATCTCGCGAACGGATCGACGAACTCGAGAAATTCCTGTTGCATCTGAAAGTAGAAACTCGCCCGATTACAATGGTGTGTGTACTTTTCCCCTAGGCCATTCCAGTTATAGGTTTCGAGTATCAGACCAGCGAAAATTCTGAAGGTTTCTCAAACATTCCGTAACATCAAACTCCCATATCTCGCGAAAAGATCGACGAACTCGAGAAATTCCTGTTGCATCCGTAAGCAGAAACTCGCCCGATTACAACGGTATGTGCATTTTTGCCCTAGGCAATAGTAGTTATTGGTTTCGAGTATCAGACTTGCGAAAATTTTGATGGTTTCTCAACCAGTCCTTAACTTCAAACTCCCATATCTCGCGAACGGATCGACGAACTCGAGAAATTCCTGTTGCATCTGAAAGTAGAAACTCGCCCGATTACAATGGTGTGTGTACTTTTCCCCTAGGCCATTCCAGTTATAGGTTTCGAGTATCAGACCAGCGAAAATTCTGAAGGTTTCTCAAACATTCCGTAACATCAAACTCCCATATCTCGCGAAAAGATCGACGAACTCGAGAAATTCCTGTTGCATCCGTAAGCAGAAACTCGCCCGATTACAACGGTATGTGCATTTTTGCCCTAGGCAATAGTAGTTATTGGTTTCGAGTATCACACTTACGAAAATTTGATGGTTTCTCAACCATTCCTTAAATTCAAACTCCCATATCTCGCGAACGGATCGACGAACTCGAGAAATTCCTGTTGCATCTGAAAGTAGAAACTCGCCCGATTACAATGGTGTGTGTACTTTTCCCCTAGGCCATTCCAGTTATAGGTTTCGAGTATCAGACCAGCGAAAATTCTGATGGTTTCTCAAACATTCCGTAACATCAAACTCCCATATCTCGCGAACAGATCGACGAACTCGAGAAATTCCTGTTGCATCCGTAAGCAGAAACTCGCCCGATTACAACGGTATGTGTATTTTTGCCGTAGGCAATAGTAGTTATTGGTTTCGAGTATCACACTTACGAAAATTTGATGGTTTCTCAACCATTCCTTAAATTCAAATTCCCATATCTCGCGAACGGATCGACGAACTCGAGAAATTCCTGTTGCATCTGAAAGTAGAAACTCGCCCGATTACAATGGTGTGTGTACTTTTCCCCTAGGCCATTCCAGTTATTGGTTTCGAGTATCAGACTTGCGAAAAATTTGATGGTTTCTCAACCATTCCTTAACTTCATACTACGATATCTCGCGAACGAATTGACGAACTCGAGAAATTCCTGTTGCATCTGAAAGCAGAAACTCGCCCGATTACAACGGTATGTGTATTTTGCCCTAGGCAATAGTAGTTATTGGTTTCGAGTATCAGACTTGCGAAAATTTTGATGGTTTCTCAACCATTCCTTAGCTTCAAACTCCCACATCTCGCGAACGGATTGACTAACTCGAGATATTCCTCTTGCATCTGAAAGTAAAATCTCGCCCGATTACAACGGTATGTGTATTTTTGCCGTAGGCAATAGTAGTTATTGGTTTCGAGTATCAGACTTGCGAAAATTTTGATGGTTTGTCAACCATTCCTTAGCTTCAAACTCCCATATCGCGCGATCGGATTGACGAACTCGCGATATTCCTGTTGCACCTGAAAGTAGAAACTCGCCCGATTACACTGGTGTGCGTACTTTTCCCCTAGGCCATTCCAGTTGTTGGTTTCGAGTATCAGAATTGCGAAAATTTTGATGGTTTCTCAACCATTCCTTCACTTCAAACTCCCATATCTCCGGAACGGATTGACGAATTCGAGAAATTCCTGTTGCATCTGAAAATAGAAACTCGCCCGATTACAATGGTGTGTGTACTTTTCCCCTAGGCCATTCCAATTATAGGTTTCGAGTATCAAACCAGCGAAAACTTTGATGGTTTCTCAAACATTCCGTAACTTCAAACTCCCATATCTCGCGAACGGATTGACGAACTCGAGATATTCCTGTTGCCCCTGAAAGTAGAATCTCGCCCGATTACAATGGTGTGTGTACTTTTCCCCTAGGCCATTCCAGTTATAGGTTTCGAGTATCAAACCAGCGAAAACTTTGATGGTTTCTCAAACATTCCGTAACTTTAAACTCCCATATCTCGCGAACGGATTGACGAACTCGAGAAATTCCTGTTGCATCTGAAAGCAGGAATTCTCCCGATTACAACGGTATGTGTATTCTTGCCCTGGACAATAGTAGTTATTGGATTCGAGTATCAGACTTGCGAAAATTTTGATGGTTCCTCAACCATTCCTTTACTTCATACTACCATATCTCGCGAACGAATTGACGAACTCGAGAAATTCCTGTTGCATCTGAAAGTAGAAACTCGCGCGATTACAATGGTGTGTATACTTTTCCCCTAGGCCATTCCAGTTATAGGTTTCGAGTATCAGACCAGCGCAAACTTTGATGGTTTCTCAAACATTCCGTAACTTTAAACTCCCATATCTCGCGAACGGATTGACGAACTCGAGAAATTCCTGTTGCATCTGAAAGCAGGAATTCTCCCGATTACAACGGTATGTGTATTCTTGCCCTGGACAATAGTAGTTATTGGTTTCGAGTAGCAGACTTGCGAAGATTTTGATTGTTTCTCAACCATTCCTTAACTTCGCTCTCCCATATCTCGCGAACGGAATGACGAACTCGAGATATTCCTGTTGCCCCTGAAAGTAGAAACTCGCCCGATTACAATGTTGTGTGTACTCTTCCCCTAGGCCACTCCAGTTATTGGTTTCGAGTATCAGACTTGCGAATATTTTGGTGGTTTCTCAACCATTCCTTAACTTCAAACTCCCATATCTCGCGAACGGATCGACGAACTCGAGAAATTCCTGTTGCATCCGAAAGCAGAAACTCGCCCGATTACAACGGTATGTGTATTTTTGCCCTAGGCAATAGTAGTTATTGGTTTCGAGTATCAGACTTGCGAAAATTTTGATGGTTTCTCAACCAGTCCTTAACTTCAAACTCCCATATCTCGCGAACGGATCGACGAACTCGAGAAATTCCTGTTGCATCTGAAAGTAGAAACTCGCCCGATTACAATGGTGTGTGTACTTTTCCCCTAGGCCATTCCAGTTATAGGTTTCGAGTATCAGACCAGCGAAAATTCTGAAGGTTTCTCAAACATTCCGTAACATCAAACTCCCATATCTCGCGAAAAGATCGACGAACTCGAGAAATTCCTGTTGCATCCGTAAGCAGAAACTCGCCCGATTACAACGGTATGTGCATTTTTGCCCTAGGCAATAGTAGTTATTGGTTTCGAGTATCACACTTACGAAAATTTGATGGTTTCTCAACCATTCCTTAAATTCAAACTCCCATATCTCGCGAACGGATCGACGAACTCGAGAAATTCCTGTTGCATCTGAAAGTAGAAACTCGCCCGATTACAATGGTGTGTGTACTTTTCCCCTAGGCCATTCCAGTTATAGGTTTCGAGTATCAGACCAGCGAAAATTCTGATGGTTTCTCAAACATTCCGTAACATCAAACTCCCATATCTCGCGAACAGATCGACGAACTCGAGAAATTCCTGTTGCATCCGTAAGCAGAAACTCGCCCGATTACAACGGTATGTGTATTTTTGCCGTAGGCAATAGTAGTTATTGGTTTCGAGTATCACACTTACGAAAATTTGATGGTTTCTCAACCATTCCTTAAATTCAAACTCCCATATCTCGCGAACGGATCGACGAACTCGAGAAATTCCTGTTGCATCTGTAAGTAGAAACTCGCCCGATTACAATGGTGTGTGTACTTTTCCCCTAGGCCATTCCAGTTATTGGTTTCGAGTATCAGACTTGCGAAAAATTTGATGGTTTCTCAACCATTCCTTAACTTCATACTACGATATCTCGCGAACGAATTGACGAACTCGAGAAATTCCTGTTGCATCTGAAAGCAGAAACTCGCCCGATTACAACGGTATGTGTATTTTGCCCTAGGCAATAGTAGTTATTGGTTTCGAGTATCAGACTTGCGAAAATTTTGATGGTTTCTCAACCATTCCTTAGCTTCAAACTCCCATATCTCGCGAACGGATTGACTAACTCGAGATATTCCTCTTGCATCTGAAAGTAAAATCTCGCCCGATTACAACGGTATGTGTATTTTTGCCGTAGGCAATAGTAGTTATTGGTTTCGAGTATCAGACTTGCGAAAATTTTGATGGTTTGTCAACCATTCCTTAGCTTCAAACTCCCATATCGCGCGATCGGATTGACGAACTCGCGATATTCCTGTTGCACCTGAAAGTAGAAACTCGCCCGATTACACTGGTGTGCGTACTTTTCCCCTAGGCCATTCCAGTTGTTGGTTTCGAGTATCAGAATTGCGAAAATTTTGATGGTTTCTCAACCATTCCTTTACTTCATACTACCATATCTCGCGAACGAATTGACGAACTCGAGAAATTCCTGTTGCATCTGAAAGTAGAAACTCGCGCGATTACAATGGTGTGTATACTTTTCCCCTAGGCCATTCCAGTTATAGGTTTCGAGTATCAGACTTGCGAATATTTTGTTGGTTTCTCAACCATTCCTTAACTTCAAACTCCCATATCTCGCGAACGGATTGACGAACTCGAGAAATTCCTGTTGCATCTGAAACTAGAAACTCGCCCGATTACAATGGTGTGTGTACTTTTCCCCTAGGCCATTCCAGTTATTGGTTTCGAGTATCAGACTTGCGAATATTTTGTTGGTTTCTCAACCATTCCTTAACTTCAAACTCCCATATCTCGCGAACGGATTGACGAACTCGAGAAATTCCTGTTGCATCTGAAAGTAGAAACTAGCCCGATTACAATGGTGTGTGTACTTTTCCCCTAGGCCATTCCAGTTATAGGTTTCGAGTATCAGACCAGCGAAAATTCTGATGGTTTCTCAAACATTCCGTAACATCAAACTCCCATATCTCGCGAACAGATCGACGAACTCGAGAAATTCCTGTTGCATCCGTAAGCAGAAACTCGCCCGATTACAACGGTATGTGTATTTTTGCCCTAGGCAATAGTAGTTATTGGTTTCGAGTATCACACTTACGAAAATTTGATGGTTTCTCAACCATTCCTTAAATTCAAACTCCCATATCTCGCGAACGGAATGACGAACTCGAGAATTTCCTGTTGCATCTGAAAGCAGGAACTCGCCCGATTACAACGGTATGTGTATTTTTGCCCTGGACAATAGTAGTTATTGGATTCGAGTATCAGACTTGCGAAAAATTTGATGGTTTCTCAACCATTCCTTAACTTCATACTACGATATCTCGCGAACGAATTGACGAACTCGAGAAATTCCTGTTGCATCTGAAATCAGAAAGTTGCCCGATTACAACGGTATGGGTATTTTGCCCTAGGCAATAGTAGTTATTGGTTTCGAGTATCACACTTACGAAAATTTGATGGTTTCTCAACCATTCCTTAAATTCAAACTCCCATATCTCGCGAACGGATCGACGAACTCGAGAAATTCCTGTTGCATCTGAAAGTAGAAACTTGCCCGATTACAATGGTGTGTGTACTTTTCCCCTAGGCCATTCCAGTTATTGGTTTCGAGTATCAGACTTGCGAAAAATTTGATGGTTTCTCAACCATTCCTTAACTTCATACTACGATATCTCGCGAACGAATTGACGAACTCGAGAAATTCCTGTTGCATCTGAAAGCAGAAACTCGCCCGATTACAACGGTATGTGTATTTTGCCCTAGGCAATAGTAGTTATTGGTTTCGAGTATCAGACTTGCGAAAATTTTGATGGTTTCTCAACCATTCCTTAGCTTCAAACTCCCATATCTCGCGAACGGATTGACTAACTCGAGATATTCCTCTTGCATCTGAAAGTAAAATCTCGCCCGATTACAACGGTATGTGTATTTTTGCCGTAGGCAATAGTAGTTATTGGTTTCGAGTATCAGACTTGCGAAAATTTTGATGGTTTGTCAACCATTCCTTAGCTTCAAACTCCCATATCGCGCGTTCGGATTGACGAACTCGAGATATTCCTGTTGCACCTGAAAGTAGAAACTCGCCCGATTACAATGGTGTGCGTACTTTTCCCCTAGGCCATTCCAGTTGTTGGTTTCGAGTATCAGAATTGCGAAAATTTTGATGGTTTCTCAACCATTCCTTCACTTCAAACTCCCATATCTCCGGAACGGATTGACGAACTCGAGAAATTCCTGTTGCATCTGAAAATAGAAACTCGCCCGATTACAATGGTGTGTGTACTTTTAACCTAGGCCATTCCAGTTATTGGTTTCAAGTATCAGACTTGCGAATATTTTGTTGGTTCCTCAACCATTCCTTAACTTCAAACTCCCATATCTCGCGAACGGATTGACGATCTCGAGAAATTCCTGTTGCATCTGAAACTAGAAACTCGCCCGATTACAATGGTGTGTGTACTTTTCCCCTAGGCCATTCCAGTTATTGGTTTCGAGTATCAGACTTGCGAATATTTTGTTGGTTTCTCAACCATTCCTTAACTTCAAACTCCCATATCTCGCGAACGGATTGACGAACTCGAGAAATTCCTGTTGCATCTGAAACTAGAAACTCGCCCGATTACAATGGTGTGTGTACTTTTCCCCTAGGCCATTCCAGTTATTGGTTTCGAGTATCAGACTTGCGAATATTTTGTTGGTTTCTCAACCATTCCTTAACTTCAAACTCCCATACCTCGCGAACGGATTTACGAAATCGAGAAATTCCTGTTGCATCTGAAAGTAGAAACTCGCCCGATTACAATGTTGTGTGTACTTTTCCCCTAGGCCATTCCAGTTATAGGTTTCGAGTATCAGACCAGCGAAAATTCTGATGGTTTCTCAAACATTCCGTAACATCAAACTCCCATATCTCGCGAACAGATCGACGAACTCGAGAAATTCCTGTTGCATCCGTAAGCAGAAACTCGCCCGATTACAACGGTATGTGTATTTTTGCCCTAGGCAATAGTAGTTATTGGTTTCGAGTATCACACTTACGAAAATTTGATGGTTTCTCAACCATTCCTTAAATTCAAACTCCCATATCTCGCGAACGGATCGACGAACTCGAGAAATTCCTGTTGCATCTGAAAGTAGAAACTCGCCCGATTACAATGATGAGTGTACTTTTCCCCTAGGCCATTCCAGTTGTAGGTTTCGAGTATCAGAACAGCGAAAATTCTGATGGTTTCTCAAACATTCCGTAACATCAAACTCCCATATCTCGCGAACAGATCGACGAACTCGAGAAATTCCTGTTGCATCCGTAAGCAGAAACTCGCCCGATTACAACGGTATGTGTATTTTTGCCCTAGGCAATAGTAGTTATTGGTTTCGAGTATCACACTTACGAAAATTTGATGGTTTCTCAACCATTCCTTAAATTCAAACTCCCATATCTCGCGAACGGATCGACGAACTCGAGAAATTCCTGTTGCATCCGAAAGCAGAAACTCGCCCGATTACAACGGTATGTGTATTTTTGCCCTAGGCAATAGTAGTTATTGGTTTCGAGTATCAGATTCCGAAAATTTTGATGGTTTCTCAACCATTCCTTAGATTCAAACTCCCATATCTCGCGAACGGTTCGACGAACTCGAGAAATTCCTGTTGCATCCGAAAGCAGAAACTCGCCCGATTACAACGGTATGTGTACTTTTCCCCTAGGCCATTCCAGTTATAGGTTTCGAGTATCAAACCAGCGAAAACTTTGATGGTTTCTCAAACATTCCGTAACTTCAAACTCCCATATCTCGCGAGCCGATTGACGAACTCGAGAAATTCCTGTTCCATCCGAAAGCAGAAACTCGCCCGATTACAACGGTATGTGTATTTTTGCCCTGGACAATAGTAGTTATTGGATTCGAGTATCAGACTTGCGAAAAATTTGATGGTTTCTCAACCATTCCTTAACTTCATACTACGATATCTCGCGAACGAATTGACGAACTCGAGAAATTCCTGTTGCATCTGAAATCAGAAAGTTGCCCGATTACAACGGTATGGGTATTTTGCCCTAGGCAATAGTAGTTATTGGTTTCGAGTATCAGACTTGCGAAAATTTTGATGGTTTCTCAACCGTTCCTTAACTTCAAACTCCCATATCTCGCGAACGGATTGACGAACTCGAGAAATTCCTGTTGCATCTGAAAGCAGAAACTCGCTCGATTACAATGGTGTGTGTACTCTTCCCCTAGGCAATAGTAGTTATTGGTTTCGAGTAACAGACTTTGCGAAAATTTTGATGGTTTCTCAACCATTCCTTAACTTCAAACTCCCATATCTCGCGAACGGATTGACGAACTCGAGAAATTCCTGTTGCATCTGAAAGTAGAAACTCGCCCGATTACAATGGAGTGTGTACTTTTCCCCTAGGCCATTCCAGTTATTCGTTTATAGCATCAGTATTGCGAAAATTTGATGGTTTGTCAACCATTCCTTAGCTTCAAACTCCCATATCGCGCGAACGGATTGACGAACTCGAGATACTCCTGTTGCACCTGAAAGTAGAAACTCGCCCGATTACAATGGTGTGTGTACTTTTCCCCTAGGCCATTCCAGTTGTTGGTTTCGAGTATCAGAATTGCGAAAATTTTGATGGTTTCTAAACCATTCCTTCACTTCAAACTTCCATATCTCGGGAACGGATTGACGAACTCGAGAAATTCCTGTTGAATCTGAAAGTAGAAACTCGCCCGATTACAATGGTGTGTGTACTTTTCCCCTAGGCCATTCCAGTTATAGGTTTCGAGTATCAGACCAGCTAAAATTCTGATGGTTTCTCAAACATTCCGTAACTTCAATCTCCCATATCTCGCGAACGGATTGACGAACTCGAGAAATTCCTGTTGCATCTGAAAGTAGAAACTCGCCCGATTACAATGGTGTGTGTACATTCCCCTAGGCCATTCCAGTTATTGGTTTCGAGTATCAGAATTACGAAAACTTTGATGGTTTCTCAACCATACCTTAACTTCAAACTCCCATATCTCGCGAACGGATTGACGAACTCGAGAAATTCCTATTGCATCTGAACGTAGAAACTCGCCCGATTGCAATGGTGTGTGTACTTTTCCCCTAGGCCATTGCAGTTATTGGTTTCGAGTATCAGACTTGCGAAAATTTAGATGGTTTCTCAACCATGCCTTAATTTCTAACTCCCATATATCGCGAACGGATTGACGAACTCGAGAGATTCCTGTTGCATCTGAAAGTAGAAGATCGCCCGATTACAATGGTGTGTGTACTTTTCCGCTAGGCTATTCCAGTTATACGTTACGAGTATCAGCCCTGCGAAAATTTTGATGGTTTCTCAACAATTCCTTAACTTCAAACTCCCATATCTCGCGAACGGATTGACGAACTCGAGAAATTCCTGTTGCATCTGAAAATAGAAACTCGCCCGATTACAATGGTGTGTGTACTTTCCCCTAGGCCATTCCAGTTATAGGTTTCGAGTATCAGACCAGCGAAAATTCTGATGGTTTCTCAAACATTCCGTAACATCAAACTCCCATATCTCGCGAACAGATCGACGAACTCGAGAAATTCCTGTTGCATCCGTAAGCAGAAACTCGCCCGATTACAACGGTATGTGTATTTTTGCCCTAGGCAATAGTAGTTATTGGTTTCGAGTATCAGATTCCGAAAATTTTGATGGTTTCTCAACCATTCCTTAAATTCAAACTCCCATATCTCGCGAACGGATCGACGAACTCGAGAAATTCCTGTTGCATCCGGAAGCAGAAACTCGCCCGATTACAACGGTATGTGTATTTTTGCCCTAAGCAATAGTAGTTATTGGTTTCGAGTATCACACTTGCGAAAATTTTGATGGTTTCTCAACCATTCCTTAACTTCAAACTCCCATATCTCGCGAACGGATTGACGAACTCGAGAATTTCCTGTTGCATCTGAAAGCAGGAACTCGCCCGATTACAACGGTATGTGTATTTTTGCCCTGGACAATAGTAGTTATTGGATTCGAGTATCAGACTTGCGAAAAATTTGATGGTTTCTCAACCATTCCTTAACTTCATACTACGATATCTCGCGAACGAATTGACGAACTCGAGAAATTCCTGTTGCATCTGAAATCAGAAAGTTGCCCGATTACAACGGTATGGGTATTTTGCCCTAGGCAATAGTAGTTATTGGTTTCGAGTATCAGAATTGCGAAAATTTTGATGGTTTCTCAACCATTCCTTAACTTCAAACTCCCATATCTCGCGAACGGATTGACGAACTCGAGAAATTCCTGTTGCATCTGAAAGCAGATACTCGCCCGATTACAACGGTCTGGGTATTTTTCCCCTAGGCCATAGTAGTTATTGGTTTCGAGTATCTAACTTTCGAAAATTTTGAGGGTTTCTCAACCATTCCTTAATTTCAAACTCCCATATCCCGCGAACGGATTGACGAACTCGAGAAATTCCTGTTGCAACTGAAAGCAGAAACTCGCCCGATTACAACGGTATGTGTATTTTTGCCCTAGGAAATAGTAGTTATTGGTTTCGAGTATCAGACTAGCGAAAATTTTGATGGTTTCTCAACAACTCCTTATCTTCAAACTCCCATATCTCGCGAACGGATTGACGAACTCGAGGAATTCCTGTTGCATCTGAAAGCAGATACTCGCCCGATTATAACGGTCTGTGTATTTTTCCCCTAGGCCATAGTAGTTATTGGTTTCGAGTATCAGACTTGCGAAAATTTTGATGGTTTCTCAAGCATGCCTTAATTTCTAACTCCCATATCTCGCGAACGGATTGACGAACTCGAGAGATTCCTGTTGCATCTGAAAGTAGAGGGTCGCCCGATTACAATGGTGTGTGTACTTTTCCGCTAGGCTATTCCAGTTATAGGTTACGAGTATCAGCCCTGCAAAAATTTTGATGGTTTCTCAACAACTCCTTAACTTCAAACTCCCATATCTCGCGAACGGATTGACGAACTCGAGATATTCCTGTTGCATCTGAATGTAGAAACTCGTCCGATTACAATGGTGTGTGTACTTTTCCCCTAGGGCATTCCAGTTATTGGTTTCGAGTATCAGACTTGCGAAAGTTTTGATGGTTTCTCAACCATTCCTTAACTTCAAACTCCCATATCTCGCGAACGGATTGACGAACTCGAGAAATTCCTGTTGCATCTGAAAGCAGAAACTCGCCCAATTGCAATGGTATGTGTATTTTTCCCCTAGGCCATAGTAGTTATTGGTATCGAGTATCAGACTTGCGAAAGTTTTCATGGTTTCTCAATCATTACTTAACTTCAAACTCCCATATCTCGCGAAGGGATTGACGAACTCGAGATGTTCCTGTTGCACCTGAAAGTAGAGACTCGCCCGATTACAGTGGTGTGTGTACTTTTCCCCTAGGCCATTCCAGTTATTGGTTTCGAGTATCAGACTTGCGAAAATTTTGATGGTTTCTCAACCATTCCTTAACTTCAAACTCCCATATCTCGCGAACGGATTGACGAACTCGAGAAATTCCTGTTGCATCTGAAAGCAGATACTCGCCCGATTACAACGGTATGTGTATTTTTGATCTAGGCCATAGTTGTTATTGGTTTCGAGTATCAGATTCCGCAAATTTTGATGGTTTCTCAACCATTCCTTAATTTCAAGCTCCCATATCTCGCGAACGGATTGAAGAACTCGAGAAATTCCTGTTGCATCTGAAAGTAGAAACTCGCCCGATTACAATGGTGTGTGTTCTTTTCCCTTAGGCCATAGTAGTTATTGGTATCGAGTATCAGACTTGCGAAAGTTTTCATGGTTTCTCAATCATTACTTAACTTCAAACTCCCATATCTCGCGAACGGATTGACGAGCTCGAGAAATTCCTGTTGCATCTGAAAGCAGAAACTCGCCCGATTACAACGGTATGTGTATTTTTGCCCTAGGCAATAGTAGTTATTGGTTTCTAGTATCCGACTTGCGAAAATTTTCATGGTTTCTCAACCATTGCTTAACTTCTAACTCCCATATCGCGCGAACGGATTGACGAGCTCGAGAAATTCCTGTTGCATCTGAAAGTAGAAACTCGCCCGATTACAATGGTGTGTGTTCTTTTCCCCTAGGCCATAGTAGTTATTGGTATCGAGTATCAGACTTGCGAAAGTTTTCATGGTTTCTCAGTCATTACTTAACTTCAAACTCCCATATCTCGCGAACGGATTGACGAACTCCAGAAATTCCTGTTGCATCTGAAAGCAGATACTCGCCCGATTACAACGGTCTGTGTATTTTTCCCCTAGGCCATAGTAGTTATTGGTTTCGAGTATCTAACTTTCGAAAATTTTGAGGGTTTCTCAACCATTCCTTAATTTCAAACTCCCATATCCCGCGAACGGATTGACGAACTCGAGAAATTCCTGTTGCATCTGAAAGCAGAAACTCGCCCGATTACAACGGTATGTGTATTTTTGCCCTAGGAAATAGTAGTTATTGGTTTCGAGTATCAGACTAGCGAAAATTTTGATGGTTTCTCAACCATTCCTTATCTTCAAACGGCCATATCTCGCGAACGGATTGGCGAACTCGAGAAATTCCTGTTGCATCTGAAAGCAGAAACTCGCCCAATTGCAATGGTATGTGTATTTTTGCCCTAGGCCATAGTTGTTATTGGTTTCTAGTATCAGACTTGCGAAGGTTTTGATGGTTTCTCAACCATTCCTTAAATTCAGACTCCCATATCTCTCGAACAGATTGACGAACTCGAGATATTCCTGTTGTATCTGAAAGCAGAAACTCGCCCGATTACAACGGTATGTGTATTTTTGCCCTAGGCAATAGTAGTTATTGGTTTCTAGTATCCGACTTGCGAAAATTTTCATGGTTTCTCAACCATTGCTTAACTTCTAACTCCCATATCGCGCGAACGGATTGACGAGCTCAAGAAATTCCTGTTGCATCTGAAAGTAGAAACTCGCCCGATTACAATGGTGTGTGTTCTTTTCCGCTAGGCCATAGTAGTTATTGGTTTCGAGTATCTAACTTTCGAAAATTGTGAGGGTTTCTCAACCATTCCTTAATTTCAAACTCCCATATCCCGCGAACGGATTGACGGACTCGAGAAATTCCTGTTGCATCTGAAAGCAGAAACTCGCCCGATTACAACGGTATGTGTATTTTTGCCCTAGGAAATAGTAGTTATTGGTTTCGAGTATCAGACTAGCGAAAATTTTGATGGTTTCTCAACCATTCCTTATCTTCAAACGCCCATATTTCGCGAACGGTTTGGCGAACTCGAGAAATTCCTGTTGCATCTGAAAGTAGAAACTCGCCCGATTACAATGGTGTGTGTTCTTTTCCCCTAGGCCATAGTAGTTATTGGTTTCGAGTATCTAACTTTCGAAAATTTTGAGGGTTTCTCAACCATTCCTTAATTTCAAACTCCCATATCTCGCGAACGGATTGACGAACTCGAGAAATTCCTGTTGAATCTGAAAGCAGAAACTCGTCCGATTACAACGGTGTGTGTACTTTTCCCCTAGGCCATTCCAGGTACTGGTTTCGAGTATCAGACTTGCGAAAATTTTAATGGTCCCTCAACCATTCCTTAATTTCAAACTCCCATATCTCGCGAACCGATTGACGAACTCGAGAAATTCCTGTTGAATCTTAAAGCAGAAACTCGTCCGATTACAGCGGTATGTGTATTTTTGACCTAGACCATAGTTGTTATTGGTTTCGAGTATCAGATTCCGCAAATTTTGATGGTTTCTCAACCATTCCTTAATTTCAAGCTCCCATATCTCGCGAACGGATTGAAGAACTCGAGAAATTCCTGTTGCATCTGAAAGCAGAAACTCGCCCGATTACAAAGGTGTGTGTACTTTTCCCCTAGGCCATTCGAGCTATTGGTTTCGAGTATCAGACTTGCGAAAATTTTAATTGTCTCTCAAACATTCCTTAACTTCAAACTCCCATATCTCGCGAACCGATTGACGAACTCGAGAAATTCCTGTTGAATCTTAAAGTAGAAGGTCGTCCGATTACAACGGTATGTGTATTTTTGCCCTAGACCATAGTAGTTATTGGTTTCCAGTATCAGATTCCGCAAATTTTGATGGTTTCTCAACCATTCCTTAACTTCAAACACCCATATCTCGCGAAAGGATGGACGAACTCGAGAAATTCCTGTTGCATCTGAAAGTAGAAACTTGCCCGATTACAATGGTGTGTGTACTTTTCCCCCAGGCCATTCCAGTTATTGGTTTTGAGTATCAGACTTGCGAACATTTTGATGGTTTCTCAACCATTCCTTAACTTCAAACTCGCATATCTCGCGAACGGATTGACGAACTCGAGTAATTCCTGTTGAATCTGAAAGCAATAACTCGCCCGATTACAACCGTATGTGTATTTTTGCCCTACACCATAGTAGTTACTGGTTTCGAGTATCAGATTCCGAAAATTTTGATGGTTTCTCAACCATTCCTTCACTTCAAACTCCTATATCTCGGGAACGGTTTGACGAACTCGAGAAATTCCTGTTGCGTCTGAAAGTAGAAACTCACCCGATTACAACGGTATGTGTGCTTTTCCCCTGGGCCATTCGAGTTATTGGTTTCGAGTATCAGTCTTGCGAACATTTTGATGGTTTCTCAACCATTCCCTAACTTCAAACTCTTATATCTCGCGAACGGAATGACGAAATCGAGAAGTTCCTGTTGCATCTGAAGGCAGAAACCCGCCCGATTACCACGGTGTGTGTACTTTTCCCCTAGGTCATTCCAGTTATTGGTTTCGAGCATCAGACTTGCGAAAATTTTGATGATTTCTCAACCATTCCTTAACTTCAAACTCGCATATCTCGCGAACGGATTGACGAACTCGAGAAGTTCCTGTTGCATCTGAAGGCAGAAACTCGCCCGATTACAACGGTGTGTGTACTTTTCCCCTAGGCCATTCCAGTTATTGGTTTCGAGTATCGGGCTTGCGAAAATTTTAATGGTCTCTCAACCATTCCTTAACTTCCAAGTCCCATATCTCGCGAACGGATTGACGAACGCGAGAAATTCCTGTTGCATCTGAAAGCAGATACTCGCCCGATTACGACGGTATGAGTATTTTTCCCCTAGACCATTGTAGTTATTGGTTTCGAGTATCAGACTTGCGAAAATTTTTATGGTTTCTCAACCATTCCTTCACTGCAAATTCCCATATCTCGCGAACGGATTGACGAACCCGAGAAATTCCTGTTGCATATGAAAGTAGAAACTCCCCGATTACAATGGTGTGTGTACTTTTCCCCTAGGCCATTCCAGTTATTGGTTTCGAGTATCAGACTTGCGAACATTTTGATGGTTTCTCAACCATTCCTTAACTTCAAAGTCCCATATCTCGCGAACGGATTGACGAACTCGAGAAATTCCTGTTGCATCTGAAAGCAGATACTGGCCCGATTACGACGGAATGAGTATTTTTCCCCTAGGCCTTTGTAGTTATTGGTTTCGAGTATCAGACTTGCGAAAATATTTATGGTTTCTCAACTATTCCTTCACTTCAAATTCCCGTATCTCGCGAACGGATTGACGAACTCGAGAAATTCTTGTTGCATATGAAAGTAGAAACTCCCCCATTACAATGGTGTGTGTACTTTTCCCCTAGGCCATTCCAGTTATTGGTTTGGAGTATCAGACTTGCGAAAATTTTGATGATTTCCCAACCATTCCTTAACTTCATACTCGCATACCTCGCGAAAGGATTGACGAACTCGAGAAATTCCTGTTGCATCTGAAAGCAGACACTCGCCCGATTACAACGGTATGTGTATTTTTGCCCTAGACCATAGTAGTTATTGGTTTCGAGTATCAGACTTTCGAAAATTTTGATGGTTTCTCAACCATTCCTTAACTTCAAACTCCCATATCTCGCGAACGGATTGACGAACTCGAGAAATTCCTGTTGAATCTTAAAGCAGAAACTCGTCGGATTACAACGGTATGTGTATTTTTGCCATAGACCATAGTAGTTATTGGTTTCGAGTATCAGATTCCGAAAATTTTGATGGTTTCTCAACCATTCCGTAATTTCAAACTCCCATATCTCGCGAACGGATTGACGAACTCGAGAAATTCCTGTTGCATCTGAAAGCAGAAATTTGCCCGATTACAACGGTGTGTGTACTTTTCCCCTAGGCCATTCCAGTTATTGGTTTCGAGTATCAGACTTGCGAACATTTTGATGGTTTCTCAACCATTCCTTAACTTCAAACTCCCATATCTCGCGAACGGATTGACGAACTCGAGATGTTCCTGTTGCATCTGATGGCAGAAACTCGCCCGATTACAACGGTATGTGTGCTTTTCCCCTAGGCCATTCCAGTTATTGGTTTCGAGTATCAGACTTGCGAACATTTTGATGGTTTCTCAACCATTCCTTAACTTCAAATTCCCATATCTCGCGAACGGATTGACGAACTCGAGAAATTCCTGTTGAATCTTAAAGCAGAAAGTCGTCCGATTACAACGGTATGTGTAATTTTGCCCTAGACCATAGTAGTTACTGGTTTCGAGTATCAGATTCCGTAAATCTTGATGGTTTCTCAACCATTCAGTATCTTCAGACTCCCATATCACGCGAACCGAATGACGAACTCGAGAAATTCCTGTTGAATCTTAAAGCAGAAAGTCGTCCGATTACAACGGTATGTGTAATTTTGCCCTAGACCATAGTAGTTACTGGTTTCGAGTATCAGATTCCGTAAATTTTGATGGTTTCTCAACCATTCCGTAACTTCAAACTCCCATATCTCGCGAACCGTTTGACGAACTCGAGAAATTCCTGTTGCATCTGAAAGTAGAAACGTGCCCGATTACAACGGTGTGCGTACTTTTACCCTAGGCCATTCCAGTTATTGGTTTCGAGTATCAGATTTGCGAAAATTTTGATGATCTCTCAACCATTCCTTAACTTCAAACTCGCATATCTCGCGAACGGATTGACGAACTCGAGAAATTCCTGATGCATCTGAAAGCAGAAACTCGCCCGATTACAACGGTATGTGTATTTTTGCCCTAGGCCACAGTAGTTATTGATTTCGAGTATCAGACTTGCGAAAATTTTGATTGTTTCTCAACCATTCCGTAGTTTCAGACTCCCATATCTCGCGAACGGTCAGACGAACTCGAGAAATTCCTGTTGAATCTTAAAGCAGAAACTCGTCCGATTACAACGGTATGTGTATTTTTGCCCTAGACCATAGTAGTTATTGGTTTCGAGTATCAGATTCCGAAAATTTTGATGGTTTCTCAACCATTCCGTAACTTCAAACTCCCATATCTCGCGAACGGATTGACGAGCTCGAGAAATTCCTGTTGCATCTGAAGGCAGAAACTCGCCCGATTACAATGGTGTGTGTACTTTTCCCCTAGTCCATTCCAGTTATTGGTTTCGAGTATCAGACTTGCGAAAGATTTCATGGTTTCTCAACCATTGCTTAACTTCTAACTCCCATATCGCGCGAACGGATTGACGAGCTCGAGAAATTCCTGTTGCATCTGAAAGTAGAAACTCGTCCGATTACAATGGTGTGTGCACTTTTCCCCTAGGGCATTCCAGTTATTGGTTTCGAGTATCAGACTTGCGAAAGTTTTCATGGTTTCTCAACCATTGCTTAACTTCAAACTCCCATATCTCGCGAACGGATTGACGAACTCGAGATATTCCTGTTGCATCTGAATGTAGAAACTCGTCCGATTACAATGGTGTGTGTACTTTTCCCCTAGGGCATTCCAGTTATTGGTTTCGAGTATCAGACTTGCGAAAGTTTTGATGGTTTCTCAACCATTCCTTAACTTCAAACTCCCATATCTCGCGAACGGATTGACGAACTCGAGAATTTCCTGTTGCATCTGAAAGCAGGAACTCGCCCGATTACAACGGTATGTGTATTTTTGCCCTGGACAATAGTAGTTATTGGATTCGAGTATCAGACTTGCGAAAAATTTGATGGTTTCTCAACCATTCCTTAACTTCATACTACGATATCTCGCGAACGAATTGACGAAGTCGAGAAATTCCTGTTGCATCTGAAATCAGAAAGTTGCCCGATTACAACGGTATGGGTATTTTGCCCTAGGCAATAGTAGTTATTGGTTTCGAGTATCAGACTAGCGAAAATTTTGATGGTTTCTCAACCATTCCTTAACTTCAAACTCCCATATCTCGCGAACGGATTGACGAACTCGAGAAATTCCTGTTGCATCTGAAAGTAGAAACTCGCCCGATTACAATGGTTTGTGTACTTTTCCCCTAGGCCATTCCAGTTATTGGTTTCGAGTATCAGACTTGCGAAAATTTGATGGTTTGTCAACCATTCCTTAGCTTCAAACTCCCATATCTCGGGAACGGATTGACGAACTCGAGAAATTCCTGTTGCATCTGAAAGTAGAAACTCGCCCGATTACAATGGTGTGTGTACTTTTCCCCTAGGCCATTCCAGTTATAGGTTTCGAGTATCAGACCAGCTAAAATTCTGATGGTTTCTCAAACATTCCGTAACTTCAATCTCCCATATCTCGCGAACGGATTGACGAACTCGAGAAATTCCTGTTGCATCTGAAAATAGAAACTCGCCCGATTACAACGGTATGTGTATTTTTGCCCTGGACAATAGTAGTTATTGGATTCGAGTATCAGACTTGCGAAAAATTTGATGGTTTCTCAACCATTCCTTAACTTCATACTACGATATCTCGCGAACGAATTGACGAACTCGAGAAATTCCTGTTGCATCTGAAATCAGAAAGTTGCCCGATTACAACGGTATGGGTATTTTGCCCTAGGCAATAGTAGTTATTGGTTTCGAGTATCAGACTAGCGAAAATTTTGATGGTTTCTCAACCATTCCTTAACTTCAAACTCCCATATCTCGCGAACGGATTGACGAACTCGAGAAATTCCTGTTGCATCTGAAAGTAGAAACTCGCCCGATTACAATGGTTTGTGTACTTTTCCCCTAGGCCATTCCAGTTATTGGTTTCGAGTATCAGACTTGCGAAAATTTGATGGTTTGTCAACCATTCCTTAGCTTCAAACTCCCATATCGCGCGAACGGATTGACGAACTCGAGATACTCCTGTTGCACCTGAAAGTAGAAACTCGCCCGATTACAATGGTGTGTGTACTTTTCCCCTAGGGCATTCCAGTTATTGGTTTCGAGTATCAGACTTGCGAAAATTTTGATGGTTTCTAAACCATTCCTTAACTTCAAACTCCCATATCTCGCGAACGGATTGACGAACTCGAGAAAATCCTGTTGCATCTGAAAGCAGATACTCGCCCGATTACAACGGTCTGTGTATTTTTCCCCTAGGCCATAGTAGTTATTGGTTTCGAGTATCACATTTGCGAAAATTTTGATCGTTTCTCAACCATTCCTTAACTTCAAACTCCCATATCTCGCGAACGGATTGACCAACTCGAGAAATTCCTGTTGCATCTGAAAGCAGATACTCGCCCGATTACAACGGTCTGGGTATTTTTCCCCTAGGCCATAGTAGTTATTGGTTTCGAGTATCTAACTTTCGAAAATTTTGAGGGTTTCTCAACCACTCCTTAATTTCAAACTCCCATATCCCGCGAACGGATTGACGAACTCGAGAAATTCCTGTTGCATCTGAAAGCAGAAACTCGCCCGATTACAACGGTATGTGTATTTTTGCCCTAGGAAATAGTAGTTATTGGTTTCGAGTATCAGACTAGCGAAAATTTTGATGGTTTCTCAACCATTCCTTATCTTCAAACGCCCATATCTCGCGAACGGATTGGCGAACTCGAGAAATTCCTGTTGCATCTGAAAGCAGAAACTCGCCCAATTGCAATGGTATGTGTATTTTTGCCCTAGGCCATAGTTGTTATTGGTTTCTAGTATCAGACTTGCGAAGGTTTTGATGGTTTCTCAACCATTCCTTAAATTCAGACTCCCATATCTCGCGAACGGATTGACGAACTCGAGATATTCCTGTTGCATCTGAAAGCAGAAACTCGCCCGATTACAACGGTATGTGTATTTTTGCCCTAGGCAATAGTAGTTATTGGTTTCTAGTATCCGACTTGCGAAAATTTTCATGGTTTCTCAACCATTGCTTAACTTCTAACTCCCATATCGCGCGAACGGATTGACGAGCTCGAGAAATTCCTGTTGCATCTGAAAGTAGAAACTCGCCCGATTACAATGGTGTGTGTTCTTTTCCCCTAGGCCATAGTAGTTATTGGTTTCGAGTATCTAACTTTCGAAAATTGTGAGGGTTTCACAACCATTCCTTAATTTCAAACTCCCATATCCCGCGAACGGATTGACGTACTCGAGAAATTCCTGTTGCATCTGAAAGCAGAAACTCGCCCGATTACAACGGTATGTGTATTTTTGCCCTAGGAAATAGTAGTTATTGGTTTCGAGTATCAGCCTAGCGAAAATTTTGATGGTTTCTCAACCATTCCTTATCTTCAAACGCCCATATTTCGCGAACGGATTAGCGAACTCGAGAAATTCCTGTTGCATCTGAAAGCAGAAACTCGCCCAATTGCAATGGTATGTGTATTTTTGCCCTAGGCCATAGTTGTTATTGGTTTCGAGTATCAGATTCCGCAAATTTTGATGGTTTCTCAACCATTCCTTAATTTCAAGCTCCCATATCTCGCGAACGGATTGAAGAACTCGAGAAATTCCTGTTGCATCTGAAAGTAGAAACTCGCCCGATTACAATGGTGTGCGTTCTTTTCCCCTAGGCCATAGTAGTTATTGGTATCGAGTATCAGACTTGCGAAAGTTTTCATGGTTTCTCAACCATTGCTTAACTTCTAACTCCCATATCGCGCGAACGGATTGACGAGCTCGAGAAATTCCTGTTGCATCTGAAAGTAGAAACTCGCCCGATTACAATGGTGTGTGTTCTTTTCCCCTAGGCCATAGTAGTTATTGGTTTCGAGTATCTAACTTTCGAAAATTTTGAGGGTTTCTCAACCATTCCTTAATTTCAAACTCCCATATCTCGCGAACGGATTGACGAACTCGAGAAATTCCTGTTGAATCTGAAAGCAGAAACTCGCCCGATTACAACGGTGTGTGTACTTTTCCCCTAGGCCATTCCAGGTACTGGTTTCGAGTATCAGACTTGCGAAAATTTTAATGGTCCCTCAACCATTCCTTAATTTCAAACTCCCATATCTCGCGAACCGATTGACGAACTCGAGAAATTCCTGTTGAATCTTAAAGCAGAAACTCGTCCGATTACAGCGGTATGTGTATTTTTGACCTAGACCATAGTTGTTATTGGTTTCGAGTATCAGATTCCGCAAATTTTGATGGTTTCTCAACCATTCCTTAATTTCAAGCTCCCATATCTCGCGAACGGATTGAAGAACTCGAGAAATTCCTGTTGCATCTGAAAGCAGAAACTCGCCCGATTACAAAGGTGTGTGTACTTTTCCCCTAGGCCATTCCAGCTATTGGTTTCGAGTTTCAGACTTGCGAAAATTTTAATTGTCTCTCAACCATTCCTTAATTTCAAACTCCCATATCTCGCGAACGGATTGACGAACTCGAGAAATTCCTGTTGCGTCTGAAAGTAGAAACTCGCCCGATTACAACGGTATGTGTGCTTTTCCCCTGGGCCATTCGAGTTATTGGTTTCGAGTATCAGTCTTGCGAACATTTTGATGGTTTCTCAACCATTCCCTAACTTCAAACTCTTATATCTCGCGAACGGAATGACGAAATCGAGAAGTTCCTGTTGCATCTGAAGGCAGAAACCCGCCCGATTACCACGGTGTGTGCACTTTTCCCCTAGGTCATTCCAGTTATTGGTTTCGAGCATCAGACTTGCGAAAATTTTGATGGTTTCTCAACCATTCCTTAACTTCAAACTCCCATATCTCGCGAACGGATTGACGAACTCGAGAAATTCCTGTTGAATCTTAAAGCAGAAACTCGTCGGATTACAACGGTATGTGTATTTTTGCCATAGACCATAGTAGTTATTGGTTTCGAGTATCAGATTCCGAAAATTTTGATGGTTTCTCAACCATTCCGTAACTTCAAACTCCCATACCTCGCGAACGGATTGACGAACTCGAGAAATTCCTGTTGAATCTTAAAGCAGAAAGTCGTCCGATTACAACGGTATGTGTAATTTTGCCCTAGACCATAGTAGTTACTGGTTTCGAGTATCAGATTCCGTAAATCTTGATGGTTTCTCAACCATTCAGTATCTTCAGACTCCCATATAACGCGAAAGGATTGACGAACTCGAGAAATTCCTGTTGCATCTGAAAGCAGACACTCGCCCGATTACAACTGTATGTGTATTTTTGCCCTAGGAAATAGTAGTTATTGGTTTCGAGTATCAGACTTGCGAAAATTTTGATGGTTTCTCAACCATTCCTTAACTTCAAACCTCAATATATCGCGAACCGATTGACGAACCCGAGAAATTCCTGTTGCATCTGAAAGTAGAAACTTGCCCGTTTGCAATTGTGTGTGTACTTTTCCCCTAGACCATAGTAGTTATTGGTTTCGAGTATCAGACTCCGCAAATTTTGATGGTTTCTCAACCATTCCTTAACTTGAAACCCCCATATCTCGCGAAAGGATTGGCGCATTCGAGAAATTCCTGTTGCATCTGAAAGTAGAAACTTGCCCGACTACAACGGTGTGCATACTTTTCCCCTAGGCTGTTCGAGTTATTGGTTTCGAGTATCAGACTTTCGAAAATTTTGATGGTTTCTCAACCATTCCTTAACTTCAAACTCCCATATCTCGCGAACGGATTGACGAACTCGAGAAATTCCTGTTGAATCTTAAAGCAGAAACTCGTCGGATTACAACGGTATGTGTATTTTTGCCATAGACCATAGTAGTTATTGGTTTCGAGTATCAGATTCCGAAAATTTTGATGGTTTCTCAACCATTCCGTAACTTCAAACTCCCATACCTCGCGAACGGATTGACGAACTCGAGTAATTCCTGTTGCGTCTGAAAGTAGAAACTCGCCCGGTTACAACGGTATGTGTGCTTTTCCCCTAGGCCATTCCAGTTATTGGTTTCGAGTATCAGACTCGCGAAAATTTTAATGGTCTCTCAACCATTCCTTAACTTCAAACTTCCATATCTCGCGAACCGATTGACGAACTCGAGAAATTCTTGTTGCATCTGAAAGTAGAAACTCGCCCGATTACAACGGTATGTGTACATTTCCCGAAGACCATTCCAGTTATTGGTTTCGAGTATCAGATCCCGAAAATTTTGATGGTTTCTCAACCATTCCTTAACTTCAAACTCCCATATCTCGCGAACGGATTGACGAACTCGAGTAATTCCTGTTGCGTCTGAAAGTAGAAACTCGCCCGGTTACAACGGTATGTGTGCTTTTCCCCTAGGCCATTCCAGTTATTGGTTTCGAGTATCAGACTTGCGAACATTTTGATGGTTTCTCAACCATTCCTTAACTTCAAATTCCCATATCTCGCGAACGGATTGACGAACTCGAGAAATTCCTGTTGAATCTTAAAGCAGAAAGTCGTCCGATGACAACGGTATGTGTAATTTTGCCCTAGACCATAGTAGTTATTGGTTTCGAGTATCAGATTCCGTAAATCTTGATGGTTTCTCAACCATTCAGTATCTTCAGACTCCCATATCACGCGAACCGAATGACGAACTCGAGAAATTCCTGTTGAATCTTAAAGCAGAAAGTCGTCCGATTACAACGGTATGTGTATTTTTGCCATAGACCATAGTAGTTATTGGTTTCCAGTATCAGATTCCGAAAATTTTGATGGTTTCTCAACCATTCCGTAACTTCAAACTCCCATATCTCGCGAACCGATTGACGAACTCGAGAAATTCCTGTTGCATCTGAAAGTAGAAACGTGCCCGATTACAACGGTGTGCGTACTTTTACCCTAGGCCATTCCAGTTATTGGTTTCGAGTATCAGATTTGCGAAAATTTTGATGATCTCTCAACCATTCCTTAACTTCAAACTCGCATATCTCGCGAACGGATTGACGAACTCGAGAAATTCCTGATGCATCTGAAAGCAGAAACTCGCCCGATTACAACGGTATGTGTATTTTTGCCCTAGGCCACAGTAGTTATTGATTTCGAGTATCAGACTTGCGAAAATTTTGATTGTTTCTCAACCATTCCGTAATTTCAGACTCCCATATCTCGCGAACGGTTAGACGAACTCGAGAAATTCCTGTTGAATCTTAAAGCAGAAACTCGTCCGATTACAACGGTATGTGTATTTTTGCCCTAGACCATAGTAGTTATTGGTTTCGAGTATCAGATTCCGAAAATTTTGATGGTTTCTCAACCATTTCTTCACTTCAAAGTCCCATATCTCGCGAACGGATTGACGAACTCGAGAAATTCCTGTTTCATCTGAAAGCAGACACTCGCCCGATTACAACGGTATGTGTATTTTTGCCCTAGGAAATAGTAGTTATTGGTTTCGAGTATCAGACTTGCGAACATTTTGATGGTTTCTCAACCATTCCTTAACTTCAAACTCGCATATCTCGCGAACGGATTGACGAACTCGAGTAATTCCTGTTGAATCTGAAAGCAATAACTCGCCCGATTACAACCGTATGTGTATTTTTGCCCTACACCATAGTAGTTACTGGTTTCGAGTATCAGATTCCGAAAATTTTGATGGTTTCTCAACCATTCCTTCACTTCAAACTCCTATATCTCGGGAACGGTTTGACGAACTCGAGAAATTCCTGTTGCGTCTGAAAGTAGAAACTCGCCCGATTACAATGGTGTGTGTACTTTTCCCCTAGGCCATTCCAGTTATTTGTTTCGAGTATCAGACTTGCGATAATTTTGATGATTTCACAGCCATTCCTTAACTTCCAACTCCCCTATCTCGCGAACGGATTGACGAACTCGAGAAATTCCTGTTGCATCTGAAAGTAGAAACTTGCCCGATTACAATGGTGTGTGTACTTTTCCCCTAGGCCATTCCAGTTATTGGTTTCGAGTATCAGTCTTCTAAACATTTTGATGGTTTCTCAACCATTCCCTAACTTCAAACTCTTATATCTCGCGAACGGAATGACGAAATCGAGAAGTTCCTGTTGCATCTGAAGGCAGAAACCAGCCCGATTACCACGGTGTGTGTACTTTTCCCCTAGGCCATTCCAGTTATTGGTTTCGAGCATCAGACTTGCGAAAATTTTGATGATTTCTCAACCATTCCTTAACTTCAAACTCGCATATCTCGCGAAAGGATTGACGAACTCGAGAAGTTCCTGTTGCATCTGAAGGCAGAAACTCGCCCGATTACAACGGTGTGTGTACTTTTCCCCTAGGCCATTCCAGTTATTGGTTTCGAGTATCGGGCTTGCGAAAATTTTAATGGTCTCTCAACCATTCCTTAACTTCCAAGTCCCATATCTCGCGAACGGATTGACGAACTCGAGAAATTCCTGTTGCATATGAAAGTAGAAACTCCCCGATTACAATGGTGTGTGTACTTTTCCCCTAGGCCATTCCAGTTATTGGTTTCGAGTATCAGACTTGCGAAAATTTTGATGGTTTCTCAACCATTCCTTAACTTCAAACCTCAATATATCGCGAACCGATTGACGAACTCGAGAAATTCCTGTTGCATCTGAAAGTAGAAACTTGCCCGTTTGCAATTGTGTGTGTACTTTTCCCCTAGACCATAGTAGTTATTGGTTTCGAGTATCAGATTCCGCAAATTTTGATGGTTTCTCAACCATTCCTTAACGTGAAACCCCCATATCTCGCGAAAGGATTGGCGAATTCGAGAAATTCCTGTTGCATCTGAAAGTAGAAACTTGCCCGACTACAACGGTGTGCATACTTTTCCCCTAGGCTGTTCGAGTTATTGGTTTCGAGTATCAGACTTTCGAAAATTTTGATGGTTTCTCAACCATTCCTTAACTTCAAACTCCCATATCTCGCGAACGGATTGACGAACTCGAGAAATTCCTGTTGAATCTTAAAGCAGAAACTCGTCGGATTACAACGGTATGTGTATTTTTGCCATAGACCATAGTAGTTATTGGTTTCGAGTATCAGATTCCGAAAATTTTGATGGTTTCTCAACCATTCCGTAACTTCAAACTCCCATACCTCGCGAACGGATTGACGAACTCGAGAAATTCCTGTTGCATCTGAAAGTAGAAATTTGCCCGATTACAACGGTGTGTGTACTTTTCCCCTAGGCCATTCCAGTTATTGGTTTCGAGTATCAGACTTGCGAACATTTTGATGGTTTCTCAACCATTCCTTAACTTCAAACTCCCATATCTCGCGAACGGATTGACGAACTTGAGATGTTCCTGTTGCATCTGATGGCAGAAACTCGCCCGATTACAACGGTGTGTGTACTTTTCCCCTAGGCCATTCCAGTTATTGGTTTCGAGTATCAGACTCGCGAAAATTTTAATGGTCTCTCAACCATTCCTTAACTTCAAACTTCCATATCTCGCGAACCGATTGACGAACTCGAGAAATTCTTGTTGCATCTGAAAGTAGAAACTCGCCCGATTACAACGGTATGTGTACATTTCCCGAAGACCATTCCAGTTATTGGTTTCGAGTATCAGATCCCGAAAATTTTGATGGTTTCTCAACCATTCCTTAACTTCAAACTCCCATATCTCGCGAACGGATTGACGAACTCGAGTAATTCCTGTTGAATCTGAAAGCAATAACTCGCCCGATTACAAGCGTATGTGTATTTTTGCCCTAGACCATAGTAGTTATTGGTTTCGAGTATCAGATTCCGAAAATTTTGATGGTTTCTCAACCATTCCTTCACTTCAAATTCCCATATCTCGCGAACGGATTGACGAACTCGAGAAATTCCTGTTGAATCTTAAAGCAGAAAGTCGTCCGATTACAACGGTATGTGTAATTTTGCCCTAGACCATAGTAGTTATTGGTTTCGAGTATCAGATTCCGTAAATCTTGATGGTTTCTCAACCATTCAGTATCTTCAGACTCCCATATCACGCGAACCGAATCACGAACTCGAGAAATTCCTGTTGCATCTGAAAGTAGAAACGTGCCCGATTACAACGGTGTGCGTACTTTTACCCTAGGCCATTCCAGTTATTGGTTTCGAGTATCAGATTTGCGAAAATTTTGATGATCTCTCAACCATTCCTTAACTTCAAACTCGCATATCTCGCGAACGGATTGACGAACTCGAGAAATTCCTGATGCATCTGAAAGCAGAAACTCGCCCGATTACAACGGTATGTGTATTTTTGCCCTAGGCCACAGTAGTTATTGATTTCGAGTATCAGACTTGCGAAAATTTTGATTGTTTCTCAACCATTCCGTAATTTCAGACTCCCATATCTCGCGAACGGTTAGACGAACTCGAGAAATTCCTGTTGAATCTTAAAGCAGAAACTCGTTCGATTACAACGGTATGTGTATTTTTGCCCTAGACCATAGTAGTTATTGGTTTCGAGTATCAGATTCCGAAAATTTTGATGGTTTCTCAACCATTCCGTAACTTCAAACTCCCATATCTCGCGAACGGATTGACGAGCTCGAGAAATTCCTGTTGCATCTGAAGGCAGAAACTCGCCCGATTACAATGGTGTGTGTACTTTTCCCCTAGTCCATTCCAGTTATTGGTTTCGAGTATCAGACTTGCGAAAATTTTGATGGTTTCTCAACCATTTCTTAACTTCAAAGTCCCATATCTCGCGAACGGATTGACGAACTCGAGAAATTCCTGTTTCATCTGAAAGCAGACACTCGCCCGATTACAACGGTATGTGTATTTTTGCCCTAGGAAATAGTAGTTATTGGTTTCGAGTATCAGACTTGCGAAAATTTTGATGGTTTCTCAACCATTCCATAACTTCAAACCTCAATATATCGCGAACCGATTGACGAACTCGAGAAATCCCTGTTGCATCTGAAAGTAGAAACTCGCCCGATTACCGTGGTGTGTGTCCTTTTCCCCTAGGCCATTCCAGTTATTGATTTCGAGTATCAGACTTGAGAACATTTTGATGGTTTCTCAACCATTCCGTAATTTCAGACTCCCATATCTCGCGAACGGTTAGACGAACTCGAGAAATTCCTGTTGCATCTGAAAGTAGAAACTTGCCCGTTTGCAATTGTGTGTGTACTTTTCCCCTAGACCATTGTAGTTATTGGTTTCGAGTATCAGATTCCGCAAATTTTGATGGTTTCTCAACCATTCCATAACTTGAAACCCCCATATCTCGCGAAAGGTTTGACGAACTCGAGATAGTCCTGTTGCATCTGAAGGCCGAAACTCGTCCGATTACAATGGTGTGTGTACTTTTCCCCTAGTCCATTCCAGTTATTGGTTTCGAGTATCAGACTTGCGAAAATTTTGATGGTTTCTCAACCATTCCTTAACTTCAAACTCCCATATCTCGCTCACGGATTGACGAACTCGAGAAATTCCTGTTGCATCTGAAAGTAGAAACTTGCCCGATTACAACGGTGTGTGTACTTTTCCCCTAGGCCATTCCAGTTATTGGTTTCGAGTATCAGACTTGCGAACATTTTGATGGTTTCTCAACCATTCCTTAACTTCAAACTCCCATATCTCGCGAACGGATTGACGAACTCGGGAAATTCCTGTTTCATCTGAACGCAGACACTCGCCCGATTAGAACGGTATGTGTATTTTTGCCCTAGGAAATAGTAGTTATTGGTTTCGAGTATCAGACTTGCGAAAATTTTGATGGTTTCTCAACCATTCCTTAACTTCAAACCTCAATATCTCGCGAACGGATTGACGAACTCGAGAAATTCCTGTTGCATCTGAAAGTAGGAACTTGCCCGATTACAATGGTGCGTGTACTTTTCCCCTAGGCCATTCCAGTTATTGGTTTCGAGTATCAGACTTGCGAACATTTTGATGGTTTCTCAACCATTCCTTAAATTCAAACTCGCATATCTCGCGACCGGATTGACGAACTCGAGAAATTCCTGTAGCATCTGAAAGTAGAAACTCGCCCGATTACAATGGTGTGTGTCCTTTTCCCCTAGGCCATTCCAGTTATTGGTTTCGAGTAACAGACTTGCGAACATTTTGATGGTTTCTCAACCATTCCTTAACTTCAAACTCCCATATCTCGCTCACGGATTGACGAACTCGAGAAATTCCTGTTGCATCTGAAGGCAGAAACTCGCCCGATTACAATAGTGTGTGAACTTTTCCCCTAGTCCATTCCAGTTATTGGTTTCAAGTATCAGACATGCGAAAATTTTGATGGTTTCTCAACCATTCCTTAACTTCAAAGTCCCATATCTCGCGAACGGATTGACGAACTCGAGAAGTTCCTGTTGCATCTGAAGGCAGAAACTCGCTCGATTACAACGGTGTGTGTACTTTTCCCCTAGGCCATTCCAGTTATTGGTTTCGAGTATCAGGCTTGCGAAAATTTTAATGGCCTCTCAACCATTCCTTAACTTCCAAGTCCCATATCTCGCGAACGGATTGACGAACTCGAGAAATTCCTGTTGCATCTGAAAGCAGTTACTCGCCCGATTACGACGGTATGAGTATTTTTCCCCTAGGCCATTGTAGTTATTGGTTTCGAGTATCAGACTTGCGAAAATTTTTATGGTTTCTCATCCATTCCTTCACTGCAAATTCCCATATCTCGCGAACGGATTGACGAACTCGAGAAATTCCTGTTGCATATGAAAGTAGAAACTCCCCGATTACAATGGTGTGTGTACTTTTCCCCTAGGCCATTCCAGTTATAGGTTTGGAGAATCAGATTTGCGAAAATTTTTATGATTTCCCAACCATTCCTTAACTTCATACTCGCATATCTCGCGAACGGATTGACGAACTCGAGAAGTTCCTGTTGCATCTGAGGGCAGAAACTCGCCCGATTACAACGGTGTGTGTACTTTTCCCCTAGGCCATTCCAGTTATTGGTTTCGAGTATCAGGCTTGCGAAAATTTTAATGGTCTCTCAACCATTCCTTAACATCAAACTCCCATATCTCCCGAACCGATTGACGAACTCGAGAAATTCCTGCTGCATCTGAAAGTAGAAACTCCCCGATTACAATGGTGTGTGTACTTTTCCCCTAGGCCATTCCAGTTATTGGTTTCGAGTATCAGACTTGCGAAAATTTTGATAGTTTCTCAACCATTCCATAACTTCAAACCTCAATATATCGCGAACCGATTGACGAACTCGAGAAATCCCTGTTGCATCTGAAAGTAGAAACTCGCCCGATTACCGTGGTGTGTGTCCTTTTCCCCTAGGCCATTCCAGTTATTGATTTCGAGTATCAGACTTGAGAACATTTTGATGGTTTCTCAACCATTCCGTAATTTCAGACTCCCATATCTCGCGAACGGTTAGACGAACTCGAGAAATTCCTGTTGCATCTGAAAGTAGAAACTTGCCCGTTTGCAATTGTGTGTGTACTTTTCCCCTAGACCATAGTAGTTATTGGATTCGAGTATCAGATTCCGAAAATTTTGATGGTTTCTCAACCATTCCGTAACTTCAAACTCCCATACCTCGCGAACGGATTGACGAACTCGAGAAATTCCTGTTGCATCTGAAAGTAGAAACTTGCCCGTTTGCAATTGTGTGTGTACTTTTCCCCTAGACCATAGTAGTTATTGGTTTCGAGTATCAGATTCCGCAAATTTTGATGGTTTCTCAACCATTCCATAACTTGAAACCCCCATATCTCGCGAAAGGATTGGCGAATTCGAGAAATTCCTGTTGCATCTGAAAGTAGAAACTTGCCCGATTACAACGGTGTGTGTACTTTTCCCCTAGGCCATTCCAGTTATTGGTTTCGAGTATCAGACTTGCGAACATTTTGATGGTTTCTCAACCATTCCTTAACTTCAAACTCCCATATCTCGCGAACGGATTGACGAACTCGAGAAAGTCCTGTTGCATCTGAAGGCCGAGACTCGTCCGATTACAATGGTGTGTGTACTTTTCCCCTAGTCCATTCCAGTTATTGGTTTCGAGTATCAGACTTGCGAAAATTTTGATGGTTTCTCAACCATTCCTTAACTTCAAAGTCACATATCTCGCGAACGGATTGACGAACTCGGGAAATTCCTGTTTCATCTGAACGCAGACACTCGCCCGATAACAACGGTATGTGTATTTTTGCCCTAGGAAATAGTAGTTATTGGTTTCGAGTATCAGACTTGCGAAAATTTTGATGGTTTCTCAACCATTCCTTAACTTCAAACCTCAATATCTCGCGAACGGATTGACGAACTCGAGAAATTCCTGTTGCATCTGAAAGTAGGAACTTGCCCGATTACAATGGTGCTTGTACTTTTCCCCTAGGCCATTCCAGTTATTGGTTTCGAGTATCAGACTTGCGAACATTTTGATGGTTTCTCAACCATTCCATAACTTCAAACTCCCATATCTCGCTCACGGATTACGAACTCGAGTAATTCCTGTTGCATCTGAAGGCAGAAACTCGCCCGATTACAATAGTGTGTGTACTTTTCCCGTAGTCCATTCCAGTTATTGGTTTCGAGTATCAGACATGCGAAAATTTTGATGGTTTCTCAACCATTCCTTAACTTCAAAGTCCCATATCTCGCGAACGGATTGACGAACTCGAGAAATTCCTGTTGCATCTGAAAGCAGATACTCGCCCGATTACAATAGTGTGTGTACTTTTCCCCTAGTCCATTCCAGTTATTGGTTTCGAGTATCAGACTTGCGAAAATTTTGATGGTTTCTCAACCATTCCTTAACTTCAAAGTCCCATATCTCGCGAACGGATTGACGAACTCGGGAAATTCCTGTTGCATCTTTGAAAGCAGACAATCGCCCGATTACAACGGTATGTGTATTTTTGCCCTAGGAAATAGTAGTTATTGGTTTCGAGTCAGACTTGCGAAAATTTGATGGTTTCTCAACCATTCCTTAACTTCAAACCTCAATATCTCGCGAACGGATTGATGAACTCGAGAAATTCCTGTTGCATCTGAAAGTAGAAACTTGCCCGATTACAATGGTGTGTGTGTTTTTGCCCTAGGCAATAGTAGTTATCGGTTTAGAGTATCAGACCTGCGAAAATTTTGATGGTTTCTCAACCGTTCCTTCACTTCAAACTCCTATATCTCGCGAACGGATGGACGAACTCGAGAAATTCCTGTTGCATCTGAAAGCAGAAACTCGCCCGATTACAATGGTGTGCGTACTTTTCCCCTAGGCCATTCCAGTTATTGGTTTCGAGTATCAGAACAGCGAATATTTTGATGGTTTCTCAAACATTCCTTAACTTCAAACTCCCATATCTCGCGAACGGATTGACGAACTCGAGAAATTCCTGTTGCATATGAAAGTAGTAACTCTCCCGATTACAACGGTATGTGTATTTTTCCCCTAGGCCTGTGTAGTTATTGGTTTCGAGTATCAGACTTGCGAAAATTTTGATGGTTTCTCAACCATTCCTTAACTTCAAACTCCCATATCTCGCGAACGGATTGACGAACTCGAGAAATTCCTGTTGCATCTGAGAGTGGAAACTCGCCCGATTACAACGGTATGTGTATTTTTCCCCTAGGCCTTTGTAATTATTGGTTTCGAGTATCGGACTTGCGAAAATTTTGATGGTTCCTCAACCATTCCTTACTTTCAAACTCCCATATCTCGCGAAAGGATTGACGAACTCGAGAAATTTCTGTTGCATCTGAAAGTAGAAACTCCCTCGATTACGATGGTGTGTGTACTTTTCCCCAAGGCAATTCCAGTTATTGGTTTCGAGTATCAGACCAGCGAAAAGTTTGATGGTTCCTCAACCATTCCTTAACTTCAAACTCCCATATTTCGCGAATGGATTGACGAACTCGAGAAATTCCTACTGCATCTGAGAGTGGAAACTCGCCCGATTACAACGGTATGTGTATTTTTCCCCGAGGCCTTTGTAGTTATTGGTTTCGAGTATCAGACTTGCGAAAATTTTGATGGTTTCTCAACCATTCCTTAACTTCAAGCTCCCATGTCTCGCGAACGGATTGACGAACTCGAGAAGTTCCTGTTGCATCTGAGGGCAGAAACTCGCCCGATTACAACGGTGTGTGTACTTTTCCCCTAGGCCATTCCAGTTATTGGTTTCGAGTATCAGGCTTGCGAAAATTTTAATGGTCTCTCAACCATTCCTTAACATCAAACTCCCATATCTCCCGAACCGATTGACGAACTCGAGAAATTCCTGCTGCATCTGAAAGTAGAAACTCCCCGATTACAATGGTGTGTGTACTTTTCCCCTAGGCCATTCCAGTTATAGGTTTGGAGAATCAGACTTGCGAAAATTTTGATGATTTCCCAACCATTCCTTAACTTCATACTCGCATATCTCGCGAACGGATTGACGAACTCGAGAAGTTCCTGTTGCATCTGAGGGCAGAAACTCGCCCGATTACAACGGTGTGTGTACTTTTCCCCTAGGCCATTCCAGTTATTGGTTTCGAGTATCAGGCTTGCGAAAATTTTAATGGTCTCTCAACCATTCCTTAACATCAAATTCCCATATCTCCCGAACCGATTGACGAACTCGAGAAATTCCTGCTGCATCTGAAAGTAGAAACTCCCCGATTACAATGGTGTGTGTACTTTTCCCCTAGGCCATTCCAGTTATTGGTTTCGAGTATCAGACTTGCGAAAATTTTGATGGTTTCTCAACCATTCCATAACTTCAAACCTCAATATACCGCGAACCGATTGACGAACTCGAGAAATCCCTGTTGCATCTGAAAGTAGAAACTCGCCCGATTACCGTGGTGTGTGTCCTTTTCCCCTAGGCCATTCCAGTTATTGATTTCGAGTATCAGACTTGAGAACATTTTGATGGTTTCTCAACCATTCCGTAATTTCAGACTCCCATATCTCGCGAACGGTTAGACGAACTCGAGAAATTCCTGTTGCATCTGAAAGTAGAAACTTGCCCGTTTGCAATTGTGTGTGTACTTTTCCCCTAGACCATAGTAGTTATTGGATTCGAGTATCAGATTCCGAAAATTTTGATGGTTTCTCAACCATTCCGTAACTTCAAACTCCCATACCTCGCGAACGGATTGACGAACTCGAGAAATTCCTGTTGCATCTGAAAGTAGAAACTTGCCCGTTTGCAATTGTGTGTGTACTTTTCCCCTAGACCATAGTAGTTATTGGTTTCGAGTATCAGATTCCGCAAATTTTGATGGTTTCTCAACCATTCCATAACTTGAAACCCCCATATCTCGCGAAAGGATTGGCGAATTCGAGAAATTCCTGTTGCATCTGAAAGTAGAAACTTGCCCGACTACAACGGTGTGCATACTTTTCCCCTAGGCTGTTCGAGTTATTGGTTTCGAGTATTAGACTTTCGAAAATTTTGATGGTTTCTCAACCATTCCTTAACTTCAAACTCCCATATCTCGCGAACGGATTGACGAACTCGAGAAATTCCTGTTGAATCTTAAAGCAGAAACTCGTCCGATTACAACGGTATGTGTATTTTTGCCATAGGCCATAGTAGTTATTGGTTTCGAGTATCAGATTCCGAAAATTTTGATGGTTTCTCAACCATTCCGTAACTTCAAACTCCCGTACCTCGCGAACGGATTGACGAACTCGAGAAATTCCTGTTGCATCTGAAAGTAGAAACTTGCCCGATTACAACGGTGTGTGTACTTTTCCCCTAGGCCATTCCAGTTATTGGTTTCGAGTATCAGACTTGCGAACATTTTGATGGTTTCTCAACCATTCCTTAACTTCAAACTCCCATATCTCGCGAACGGATTGACGAACTCGAGAAAGTCCTGTTGCATCTGAAGGCCGAAACTCGTCCGATTACAATGGTGTGTGTACTTTTCCCCTAGTCCATTCCAGTTATTGGTTTCGAGTATCAGACTTGCGAAAATTTTGATGGTTTCTCAACCATTCCTTAACTTCAAAGTCACATATCTCGCGAACGGATTGACGAACTCGGGAAATTCCTGTTTCATCTGAACGCAGACACTCGCCCGATAACAACGGTATGTGTATTTTTGCCCTAGGAAATAGTAGTTATTGGTTTCGAGTATCAGACTTGCGAAAATTTTGATGGTTTCTCAACCATTCCTTAACTTCAAACCTCAATATCTCGCGAACGGATTGACGAACTCGAGAAATTCCTGTTGCATCTGAAAGTAGGAACTTGCCCGATTACAATGGTGCTTGTACTTTTCCCCTAGGCCATTCCAGTTATTGGTTTCGAGTATCAGACTTGCGAACATTTTGATGGTTTCTCAACCATTCCATAACTTCAAACTCCCATATCTCGCTCACGGATTACGAACTCGAGTAATTCCTGTTGCATCTGAAGGCAGAAACTCGCCCGATTACAATAGTGTGTGTACTTTTCCCGTAGTCCATTCCAGTTATTGGTTTCGAGTATCAGACATGCGAAAATTTTGATGGTTTCTCAACCATTCCTTAACTTCAAAGTCCCATATCTCGCGAACGGATTGACGAACTCGAGAAATTCCTGTTGCATCTGAAAGCAGATACTCGCCCGATTACAATAGTGTGTGTACTTTTCCCCTAGTCCATTCCAGTTATTGGTTTCGAGTATCAGACTTGCGAAAATTTTGATGGTTTCTCAACCATTCCTTAACTTCAAAGTCCCATATCTCGCGAACGGATTGACGAACTCGGGAAATTCCTGTTGCATCTTTGAAAGCAGACAATCGCCCGATTACAACGGTATGTGTATTTTTGCCCTAGGAAATAGTAGTTATTGGTTTCGAGTCAGACTTGCGAAAATTTGATGGTTTCTCAACCATTCCTTAACTTCAAACCTCAATATCTCGCGAACGGATTGATGAACTCGAGAAATTCCTGTTGCATCTGAAAGTAGAAACTTGCCCGATTACAATGGTGTGTGTGTTTTTGCCCTAGGCAATAGTAGTTATCGGTTTAGAGTATCAGACCTGCGAAAATTTTGATGGTTTCTCAACCGTTCCTTCACTTCAAACTCCTATATCTCGCGAACGGATTGACGAACTCGAGAAATTCCTGTTGCATCTGAAAGCAGAAACTCGCCCGATTACAATGGTGTGCGTACTTTTCCCCTAGGCCATTCCAGTTATTGGTTTCGAGTATCAGAACAGCGAATATTTTGATGGTTTCTCAAACATTCCTTAACTTCAAACTCCCATATTTCGCGAACGGATTGACGAACTCGAGAAATTCCTGTTGCATATGAAAGTAGTAACTCTCCCGATTACAACGGTATGTGTATTTTTCCCCTAGGCCTGTGTAGTTATTGGTTTCGAGTATCAGACTTGCGAAAATTTTGATGGTTTCTCAACCATTCCTTAACTTCAAACTCCCATATCTCGCGAACGGATTGACGAACTCGAGAAATTCCTGTTGCATCTGAGAGTGGAAACTCGCCCGATTACAACGGTATGTGTATTTTTCCCCTAGGCCTTTGTAATTATTGGTTTCGAGTATCGGACTTGCGAAAATTTTGATGGTTCCTCAACCATTCCTTACTTTCAAACTCCCATATCTCGCGAAAGGATTGACGAACTCGAGAAATTTCTGTTGCATCTGAAAGTAGAAACTCCCTCGATTACGATGGTGTGTGTACTTTTCCCCAAGGCAATTCCAGTTAATGGTTTCGAGTATCAGACCAGCGAAAAGTTTGATGGTTCCTCAACCATTCCTTAACTTCAAACTCCCATATCTCGCGAATGGATTGACGAACTCGAGAAATTCCTACTGCATCTGAGAGTGGAAACTCGCCCGATTACAACGGTATGTGTATTTTTCCCCGAGGCCTTTGTAGTTATTGGTTTCGAGTATCAGACTTGCGAAAATTTTGATGGTTTCTCAACCATTCCTTAACTTCAAGCTCCCATATCTCGCGAACGGATTGACGAAATCGAGAAATTTTTGTTGCACCTAAAAGTAGAAACTCGCCCGATTACAACGCTATGTGTATTTTTGCCCTAGGCCATAGTAGTTATTGGTCTCGAGTATCAGACTTACGAAGATTTTGATGGTTTCTCAACCATTCCTTAACTTCAAACTCCCATATCTCGCGAACGGATGGACGAACTCGAGAAATTCCTGTTGCATCTGAAAGTAGAAGCTCACCCGATTTCAATGGTGTGCGTACTTTTCCCCTAGGCCATTCCAGTTATTGGTTTCGAGTATCAGAACAGCGAATATTTTGATGGTTTCTCAAACATTCCTTAACTTCAAACTCCCATATCTCGCGAACGGATTGACGAACTCGAGAAATTCCTGTTGCATATGAAAGTAGAAACTCTCCCGATTACAACGGTATGTGTATTTTTCCCCTAGGCCTTTGTAGTTATTGGTTTCGCGTATCAGACTTTCGAAAATTTTGATGGTTCCTCAACCATTCTTTACTTTCAAACTCCCATATCTCGCGAACGGATTGACGAACTCGAGAAATTACTGTTGCATCTGAAAGCAGAAACTCGCCCGATTACAATGGTGTGTGTACTCTTCCCCTAGGCCATTGCCGTTATTGGTTTCGAGTATCAGACCAGAGAAAATTTTGATGGTTTCTCAACCATTCCTTAACTTCAAACTCCCATATCTCGCGAACGGATTGACGAACTCGAGAAATTCCTGTTGCATCTGAAAGTAGGAACTTGCCCGATTACAATGGTGCTTGTACTTTTCCCCTAGGCCATTCCAGTTATTGGTTTCGAGTATCAGACTTGCGAACATTTTGATGGTTTCTCAACCATTCCATAACTTCAAACTCCCATATCTCGCTCACGGATTACGAACTCGAGTAATTCCTGTTGCATCTGAAGGCAGAAACTCGCCCGATTACAATAGTGTGTGTACTTTTCCCGTAGTCCATTCCAGTTATTGGTTTCGAGTATCAGACATGCGAAAATTTTGATGGTTTCTCAACCATTCCTTAACTTCAAAGTCCCATATCTCGCGAACGGATTGACGAACTCGAGAAATTCCTGTTGCATCTGAAAGCAGATACTCGCCCGATTACAATAGTGTGTGTACTTTTCCCCTAGTCCATTCCAGTTATTGGTTTCGAGTATCAGACTTGCGAAAATTTTGATGGTTTCTCAACCATTCCTTAACTTCAAAGTCCCATATCTCGCGAACGGATTGACGAACTCGGGAAATTCCTGTTGCATCTTTGAAAGCAGACAATCGCCCGATTACAACGGTATGTGTATTTTTGCCCTAGGAAATAGTAGTTATTGGTTTCGAGTCAGACTTGCGAAAATTTGATGGTTTCTCAACCATTCCTTAACTTCAAACCTCAATATCTCGCGAACGGATTGATGAACTCGAGAAATTCCTGTTGCATCTGAAAGTAGAAACTTGCCCGATTACAATGGTGTGTGTGTTTTTGCCCTAGGCAATAGTAGTTATCGGTTTAGAGTATCATACCTGCGAAAATTTTGATGGTTTCTCAACCGTTCCTTCACTTCAAACTCCTATATCTCGCGAACGGATTGACGAACTCGAGAAATTCCTGTTGCATCTGAAAGCAGAAACTCGCCCGATTACAATGGTGTGCGTACTTTTCCCCTAGGCCATTCCAGTTATTGGTTTCGAGTATCAGAACAGCGAATATTTTGATGGTTTCTCAAACATTCCTTAACTTCAAACTCCCATATCTCGCGAACGGATTGACGAACTCGAGAAATTCCTGTTGCATATGAAAGTAGTAACTCTCCCGATTACAACGGTATGTGTATTTTTCCCCTAGGCCTGTGTAGTTATTGGTTTCGAGTATCAGACTTGCGAAAATTTTGATGGTTTCTCAACCATTCCTTAACTTCAAAACTCCCATATCTCGCGAACGGATTGACGAACTCGAGAAATTCCTGTTGCATCTGAGAGTGGAAACTCGCCCGATTACAACGGTATGTGTATTTTTCCCCTAGGCCTTTGTAATTATTGGTTTCGAGTATCGGACTTGCGAAAATTTTGATGGTTCCTCAACCATTCCTTACTTTCAAACTCCCATATCTCGCGAAAGGATTGACGAACTCGAGAAATTTCTGTTGCATCTGAAAGTAGAAACTCCCTCGATTACGATGGTGTGTGTACTTTTCCCCAAGGCAATTCCAGTTATTGGTTTCGAGTATCAGACCAGCGAAAAGTTTGATGGTTCCTCAACCATTCCTTAACTTCAAACTCCCATATCTCGCGAATGGATTGACGAACTCGAGAAATTCCTACTGCATCTGAGAGTGGAAACTCGCCCGATTACAACGGTATGTGTATTTTTCCCCGAGGCCTTTGTAGTTATTGGTTTCGAGTATCAGACTTGCGAAAATTTTGATGGTTTCTCAACCATTCCTTAACTTCAAGCTCCCATATCTCGCGAACGGATTGACGAAATCGAGAAATTTTTGTTGCACCTAAAAGTAGAAACTCGCCCGATTACAACGCTATGTGTATTTTTGCCCTAGGCCATAGTAGTTATTGGTCTCGAGTATCAGACTTACGAAGATTTTGATGGTTTCTCAACCATTCCTTAACTTCAAACTCCCATATCTCGCGAACGGATGGACGAACTCGAGAAATTCCTGTTGCATCTGAAAGTAGAAGCTCACCCGATTACAATGGTGTGCGTACTTTTCCCCTATGCCATTCCAGTTATTGGTTTCGAGTATCAGAACAGCGAATATTTTGATGGTTTCTCAAACATTCCTTAACTTCAAACTCCCATATCTCGCGAACGGATTGACGAACTCGAGAAATTCCTGTTGCATATGAAAGTAGAAACTCTCCCGATTACAACGGTATGTGTATTTTTCCCCTAGGCCTTTGTAGTTATTGGTTTCGCGTATCAGACTTTCGAAAATTTTGATGGTTCCTCAACCATTCTTTACTTTCAAACTCCCATATCTCGCGAACGGATTGACGAACTCGAGAAATTCCTGTTGCATCTGAAAGCAGAAACTCGCCCGATTACAATGGTGTGTGTACTCTTCCCCTAGGCCATTGCCGTTATTGGTTTCGAGTATCAGACCAGAGAAAATTTTGATGGTTTCTCAACCATTCCTTAACTTCAAACTCCCATATCTCGCGAACGGATTGACGAACTCGAGAAATTCCTGTTGCATATGAAAGTAGAAACTTTCTCGATTACAAGAGTATGTGTATTTTTCCCCTAGGCCTTTGTAGTTATTGTTTTCGAGTATGAGACTTGCGAAAATTTTGATGGTTTCTCAACCATTCCTTAATTCAAACCCCATATCTCGCGAACGGATTAACGAACTCGAGAAATTACTGTTGCATCTGAAAGTAGAATATCGCTCGATAACAATGTGGTGTGTACTTTTCCCCTAGGCCATTCCAGGTATTGGTTTCGAATATCAGACTTGCGAAAATTTTGGTGGATTCTCAACCATTACTTAACTTCAAACCCCCATATTTCGCGAACGGACTGACGAACTCGGGAAATTCCTGTTGCATCTGAAAGCAGTATCTCGCCCGATTACAACGGTATGTGTATTTTTCCCCTAGGCCTTTGTAGTTATTGGTTTCGAGTATCAGACTTGCGAAAGTTTTGATGGTTTCTCAACCATTCCTTAACTTCAAACTCCCATATCTCGCGAACGGATTGACGAAATCGAGAAATTCCTGTTGCATCTGAGAGTGGAAACTCGCCCGATTACAACGGTGTGTGTATTTTTCCCCTAGGCAATTCCAGTTATTGGTTTCGAGTATCAGAGCAGCGAAAATTTTGATTGTTTCTCCACCATTCCTTAACTTCAAACTCCCATATCTGGCGAACGGATTGACGAACTCGAGAAATTCCTGTCGCATCTGAAAGTGGAAATTCGCCCGATTACAACGGTATGTGTATTTTTCCCCTAAGCGTTTGTAGTTATTGGTTTCGAGTATCAGACTTGCGAAAATGTTGATAGTTTCTCAACCATTCCTTACTTTCAAACTCCCGTATCTCGCGAACGGATTGCCGAACTCGAGAAATTTTTGTTGCATCTGAAAGCAGAAACTCGCCTGATTACAACGGTATGTGTACTTTTGCCCTAGGCCATAGTAGTTATTGGTTTCGAGTACCAGACTTGCGAAAATTTTGATGGTTCCTCAACCATTCCTTACCTTCAAACTCCCATATCTCGCGAACGGATTGACGAACTCGAGAAATTTCTGTTGCATCTGAAAGTAGAAACGCGCCCGATTACAAAGGCGTGTGTACTTTTCCCCCAGGCAATTCCAGTTATTGGTTTCGAGTATCAGACCAGCGAAAATTTTGATGGTTTCTCAACCAATCCTTAACTTCAAACTCCCATATCTCGCGAACGGATTGACGAACTCGAGAAATTCCTGTTGCATCTGAAAGCAGAAACTCGCCTGATTACAACGGTATGTGTGTTTTTGCCCTGGGCCATAGTAGTTATTGGATTCGAGTATCAGACATGCAAAAAATTTTGATGGTTCCTCAACCATTCCTTACCTTCAAACTCCCATATCTCGCGAACGGATTGACGAATTCGAGAAATTTCTGTTGCGTCTGAAAGTAGAAACTCGCCCGATTACAATGGTGTGTGTACTTTTCCCCTAGGCAATTCCAGTTATTGGTTTCGAGTATCAGACCAGCGAAACTTTTGATGGATCCTCAACCATTCCTTACTTTCAAACTCCCATATCTCGCGAACGGATTGACGAAATCGAGAAATTCCTGTTGCATATGAAAGTAGTAACTCGCCTGATTACAACGGTATGTGTATTTTTCCCCTAGGCCTTTGTAGTTATTGGTTTCGAGTATCAGACTTGCGAAAATTTTGATGGTTTCTCAACCATTCCTTAATTCAAACTCCCATATCTCGCGAACGGATTAACGAACTCGAGAAATTCCTGTTGCATCTGAATGTAGAAAATCGCTCGATTACAATGTGGTGTGTACTTTTCCCCTAGGGCATTCCAGGTATTGGTTTCGAGTATCAGACTTGCGAAAATTTTGATGGTTTCTCAACCATTCCTTAACTTCAAACTCCCATATCTCGCGAAAGGATTGACGAACTCGAGAAATTTCTGTTGCATCTAAAAGAAGAAACTCCCTCGATTACGATGGTGTGTGTACTTTTCCCCAAGGCAATTCCAGTTATTGGTTTCGAGTATCAGACCAGCGAAAAGTTTGATGGTTCCTCAACCATTCCTTAACTTCAAACTCCCATATCTCGCGAATGGATTGACGAACTCGAGAAATTCCTACTGCATCTGAGAGTGGAAACTCGCCCGATTACAACGGTATGTGTATTTTTCCCCGAGGCCTTTGTAGTTATTGGTTTCGAGTATCAGACTTGCGAAAATTTTGATGGTTTCTCAACCATTCCTTAACTTCAAGCTCCCATATCTCGCGAACGGATTGACGAAATCGAGAAATTTTTGTTGCACCTAAAAGTAGAAACTCGCCCGATTACAACGCTATGTGTATTTTTGCCCTAGGCCATAGTAGTTATTGGTCTCGAGTATCAGACTTACGAAGATTTTGATGGTTTCTCAACCATTCCTTAACTTCAAACTCCCATATCTCGCGAACGGATGGACGAACTCGAGAAATTCCTGTTGCATCTGAAAGTAGAAGCTCGCCCGATTACAATGGTGTGCGCACTTTTCCCCTAGGCCATTCCAGTTATTGGTTTCGAGTATCAGAACAGCGAATATTTTGATGGTTTCTCAAACATTCCTTAACTTCAAACTCCCATATCTCGCGAACGGATTGACGAACTCGAGAAATTCCTGTTGCATATGAAAGTAGAAACTCTCCCGATTACAACCGTATGTGTATTTTTCCCCTAGACCTTTGTAGTTATTGGTTTCGCGTATCAGACTTGCGAAAATTTTGATGGTTTCTCAACCATTCCTTAACTTCAAACACCCATATCTCGCGAACGGATTAACGAGCTCGAGAAATTCCTGTTGCATCTGAAAGTAGAAACTCGCTCGATTACGATGGTGTGTGTACTTTTCCCCTAGGCAATTCCAGTTATTGGTTTCGAGTATCAGACCAGCGAAAAGTTTGATGGTTTCTCAACCAATCCTTAACTTCAAACTCCCATATCTCGCGAACGGATTGACGAACTCGAGAAATTCCTGTTGCATCTGAAAGCAGATACTCGCCTGATTACAACGGTATGTGTGTTTTTGCCCTGGGACATAGTAGTTATTGGATTCGAGTATCAGACGTGCAAAAAATTTTGATGGTTCCTCAACCATTCCTTACCTTCAAACTCCCATATCTCGCGAACGGATTGACGAATTCGAGAAATTTCTGTTGCGTCTGAAAGTAGAAACTCGCCCGATTACAAAGGTGTGTGTACTTTTCCCCTAGGCAATTCCAGTTATTGGTTTCGAGTATCAGACCAGCGAAACTTTTGATGGTTCCTCAACCATTCCTTACTTTCAAACTCCCATATCTCGCGAACGGATTGACGAAATCGAGAAATTCCTGTTGCATATGAAAGTAGTAACTCTCCCGATTACAACGGTATGTGTATTTTTCCCCTAGGCCTTTGTAGTTATTGGTTTCGAGTATCAGACTTGCGAAAATTTTGATGGTTTCTCAACCATTCCTTAACTTCAAACTCCCATATCTCGCGAACGGATTGACGAACTCGAGAAATTCCTGTTGCATCTGAGAGTGGAAACTCGCCCGATTACAACGGTATGTGTATTTTTCCCCTGGGCCTTTGTAGTTATTGGTTTCGAGTATCAGACTTGCGAAAATTTTGATGGTTCCTCAACCATTCCTTACTTTCAAACTCCCATATCTCGCGAAAGGATTCACGAACTCGAGAAATTCCTATTGCATCTGAAAGCAGAAACTCGCCCGATTACAATGGTGTGTGTACTTTTCCCCTAGGCCATTCCCGTTATTGGTTTCGAGTATCAGACCTGTGAAAATTTTGATGGTTTCTCAAACATTCCTTAACTTCAAACTCCCATATCTCGCAAACGGATTGACGAACTGGAGAAATTCCTGTTCCATCTAAAAGCAGAAACACTCCCGATTACAACGGTATGTGTATCTTTGCCCTAGGCCATAGTAGTTATTGGTTTCGAGTATCAGACCAGCGAAAATTTTGATGGTTTCTCAACCATTCCTTAACTTCAAACTCCCATATCTCGCGAACGGATTGACGAACTCGAGAAATTCCTGTTGCATATGAAAGTAGAAACTCTCCCGATTACAACGGTATGTGTATTTTTCTCCGAGGCCTTTGTAGTTATTGGTTTCGCGTATCAGACTTGCGAAAATTTTGATGGTTTCTCAACCATTCCTTAACTTCAAACTCCCATATCTCGCGAACGGATTGACGAACTCGAGAAATTCCTGTTGCATCTGAAAGCAGAAACTCGCCTGATTACTACGGTATGTGTATTTTTGCCCTGGGCCATAGTAGTTATTGGATTCGAGTATCAGACATGCAAAAAATTTTGATGGTTCCTCAACCATTCCTTACCTTCAAACTCCCATATCTCGCGAACGGATTGACGAAATCGAGAAATTTCTGTTGCATCTAAAAGTAGAAACTCGCCCAATTACAACGCTATGTGTATTTTCGCCCTAGGCCATAGAAGTTATTGGTCTCGAGTATCAGACTTGCGAAGATTTTGATGGTTTCTCAACCATTCCTTAACTTCAAACTCCCATATCTCGCGAACGGATGGACGAACTCGAGAAATTCCTGTTGCATCTGAAAGTAGAAGCTCGCCCGATCACAACGGTGTGCGTACTTTTCCCCTAGGCCATTCCAGTTATTGGTTTCGAGTATCAGACCAGCGAAAATTTTGATGGCTTCTCAACCATTCCTTAACTTCAAAGTCCCATACCTCGTGAACGGATTGACGCACTCGGGAAATTCCTGTTGCATCTGAAAGCAGAAACTCGCCCGATTACAACGCTAGGTGTATTTTTGCCCTAGGCCATAGTAGTTATTGGATTCGAGTATCAGACATGCAAAAAATTTTGATGGTTCCTCAACCATTCCTTACCTTCAAACTCCCATATCTCGCGAACGGATTGACGAACTCGAGAAATTTCTGTTGCGTCTGAAAGTAGAAACTCGCCCGATTACAATGGTGTGTGTACTTTTCCCCTAGGCAATTCCAGTTATTGGTTTCGAGTATCAGACCAGCGAAACTATTGATGGTTCCTCAACCATTCCTTACTTTCAAACTCCCATATCTCGCGAACGGATTGACGAACTCGAGAAATTTCTGTTGCATCTGAAAGTAGAAGCTCGCCCGATTACAACGGTATGTGTATTTTTGCCCTAGGAAATAGTAGTTATTGGTTCCGAGTATCAGACTAGCGAAAATTTTGATGGTTTCTCAACCATTCCTTAATTTCAAACTCCCATATCTCGCGAACGGAATGACGCACTCGAGAAATTCCTGTTGCATCTGAAAGTGGAAACTCGCCCGATTTCAAAGGTATGTGCATTTTTCCCCTAGGCCTTTGTAGTTATTGGTTTCGAGTATCAGGCTGGCGAAAATTTTGATGGTTTCTCAAGCATTCCTTAATTTCAAACTCCCATATCTCGAGAACGGATTGACGAACTCGAGAAATTCCTGTTGCATCTGAAAGCAGAAACTCGCACGATTACAATGGTGTGTGTACTTTTAAACTAGATCACTCCAGTTATAGATTTCTCGTATCAGAATCGCGAAAATTTCGATGGTTTCTCAACCATTCCTTACTTTCAAACTCCCATATCTCGCGAAAGGATTCACGAACTCGAGAAATTCCTATTGCATCTGAAAGCAGAAACTCGCCCTATTACAATGGTGTGTGTACTTTTCCCCTAGGCCATTCCCGTTATTGGTTTCGAGTATCAGACCTGTGAAAATTTTGATGGTTTCTCAAACATTCCTTAACTTCAAACTCCCATATCTCGCAAACGGATTGACGAACTGGAGAAATTCCTGTTCCATCTAAAAGCAGAAACACTCCCGATTACAACGGTATGTGTATCTTTGCCCTAGGCCATAGTAGTTATTGGTTTCGAGTATCAGACCAGCGAAAATTTTGATGGTTTCTCAACCATTCCTTAACTTCAAACTCCCATATCTCGCGAACGGATTGACGAACTCGAGAAATTCCTGTTGCATATGAAAGTAGAAACTCTCCCGATTACAACGGTATGTGTATTTTTCTCCGAGGCCTTTGTAGTTATTGGTTTCGCGTATCAGACTTGCGAAAATTTTGATGGTTTCTCAACCATTCCTTAACTTCAAACTCCCATATCTCGCGAACGGATTGACGAACTCGAGAAATTCCTGTTGCATCTGAAAGCAGAAACTCGCCTGATTACTACGGTATGTGTATTTTTGCCCTGGGCCATAGTAGTTATTGGATTCGAGTATCAGACATGCAAAAAATTTTGATGGTTCCTCAACCATTCCTTAACTTCAAACTCCCATATCTCGCGAACGGATTGACGAACTCGAGAAATTCCTGTTGCATCTGAGAGTGGAAACTCGCCCGATTACAACGGTATGTGTATTTTTCCCCTGGGCCTTTGTAGTTATTGGTTTCGAGTATCAGACTTGCGAAAATTTTGATGGTTCCTCAACCATTCCTTACTTTCAAACTCCCATATCTCGCGAAAGGATTCACGAACTCGAGAAATTCCTATTGCATCTGAAAGCAGAAACTCGCCCGATTACAATGGTGTGTGTACTTTTCCCCTAGGCCATTCCCGTTATTGGTTTCGAGTATCAGACCTGTGAAAATTTTGATGGTTTCTCAAACATTCCTTAACTTCAAACTCCCATATCTCGCAAACGGATTGACGAACTGGAGAAATTCCTGTTCCATCTAAAAGCAGAAACACTCCCGATTACAACGGTATGTGTATCTTTGCCCTAGGCCATAGTAGTTATTGGTTTCGAGTATCAGACCAGCGAAAATTTTGATGGTTTCTCAACCATTCCTTAACTTCAAACTCCCATATCTCGCGAACGGATTGACGAACTCGAGAAATTCCTGTTGCATATGAAAGTAGAAACTCTCCCGATTACAACGGTATGTGTATTTTTCTCCGAGGCCTTTGTAGTTATTGGTTTCGCGTATCAGACTTGCGAAAATTTTGATGGTTTCTCAACCATTCCTTAACTTCAAACTCCCATATCTCGCGAACGGATTGACGAACTCGAGAAATTCCTGTTGCATCTGAAAGCAGAAACTCGCCTGATTACTACGGTATGTGTATTTTTGCCCTGGGCCATAGTAGTTATTGGATTCGAGTATCAGACATGCAAAAAATTTTGATGGTTCCTCAACCATTCCTTACCTTCAAACTCCCATATCTCGCGAACGGATTGACGAAATCGAGAAATTTCTGTTGCATCTAAAAGTAGAAACTCGCCCAATTACAACGCTATGTGTATTTTCGCCCTAGGCCATAGAAGTTATTGGTCTCGAGTATCAGACTTGCGAAGATTTTGATGGTTTCTCAACCATTCCTTAACTTCAAACTCCCATATCTCGCGAACGGATGGACGAACTCGAGAAATTCCTGTTGCATCTGAAAGTAGAAGCTCGCCCGATCACAACGGTGTGCGTACTTTTCCCCTAGGCCATTCCAGTTATTGGTTTCGAGTATCAGACCAGCGAAAATTTTGATGGCTTCTCAACCATTCCTTAACTTCAAAGTCCCATACCTCGTGAACGGATTGACGCACTCGGGAAATTCCTGTTGCATCTGAAAGCAGAAACTCGCCCGATTACAACGCTAGGTGTATTTTTGCCCTAGGCCATAGTAGTTATTGGATTCGAGTATCAGACATGCAAAAAATTTTGATGGTTCCTCAACCATTCCTTACCTTCAAACTCCCATATCTCGCGAACGGATTGACGAACTCGAGAAATTTCTGTTGCGTCTGAAAGTAGAAACTCGCCCGATTACAATGGTGTGTGTACTTTTCCCCTAGGCAATTCCAGTTATTGGTTTCGAGTATCAGACCAGCGAAACTATTGATGGTTCCTCAACCATTCCTTACTTTCAAACTCCCATATCTCGCGAACGGATTGACGAACTCGAGAAATTTCTGTTGCATCTGAAAGTAGAAGCTCGCCCGATTACAACGGTATGTGTATTTTTGCCCTAGGAAATAGTAGTTATTGGTTCCGAGTATCAGACTAGCGAAAATTTTGATGGTTTCTCAACCATTCCTTAATTTCAAACTCCCATATCTCGCGAACGGAATGACGCACTCGAGAAATTCCTGTTGCATCTGAAAGTGGAAACTCGCCCGATTTCAAAGGTATGTGCATTTTTCCCCTAGGCCTTTGTAGTTATTGGTTTCGAGTATCAGGCTGGCGAAAATTTTGATGGTTTCTCAAGCATTCCTTAATTTCAAACTCCCATATCTCGAGAACGGATTGACGAACTCGAGAAATTCCTGTTGCATCTGAAAGCAGAAACTCGCACGATTACAATGGTGTGTGTACTTTTAAACTAGATCACTCCAGTTATAGATTTCTCGTATCAGAATCGCGAAAATTTCGATGGTTTCTCAACCATTCCTTAACTTCAAACTCCCATATCTCGCGAACGGATTGACGAACTCGAGAAATTCCTGTTGCATCTGAAAGCAGAAACTCGCCCGATTCCAATGGTTTGTGTACTTTTCCCCTAGGCCATTCCAGTTATTGGTTTCTAGCATCAGAATTGCCAAAATTTTGATGGTTTCTCAAGCATTCCTTAAGTTCAAACTCCCATATCTCGCGAACGGATTGACGAACTCGAGAAATTCCTGTTGCATGTGAAAGCAGAAACTCGCCCGATTACAAAGGTATGTGTGTTTTTCCCCTAGGCCTTTGTAGTTATTGGTTTCGAGTATCAGACTTGCGAAAATTTTGATGGTTTCTCAACCATTCCTTAACTTCGAACTCCCATATCTCGCGAACGGGATGACGAACTCGAGAAATTCCTGTTGCATCTGAAACTGGAAACTCGCCCGATTACAAAGGTATGTGCATTTTTCCCCTAGGCCTTTGTAGTTATTGGTTTCGAGTATCAGACTTGCGAAAATTTTGATGGTTTCTCAAGCATTCCTTAATTTCAAACTCCCATATCTCGCGAACGGATTGACGAACTCGAGAAATTCCTGTTGCATCTGAGAGTGGAAACCCGCCAGATTACAAAGGTATGTGTGTTTTTCCCCTAGGCCTTTGTAGTTATTGGTTTCGAGTATCAGACTTGCGAAAATTTTGAGGGTTTCTCAACCATTTCTTAACTTCAAACTCCCATATCTCGCGAACGGATTGACGAACTCGAGAAATTCCTGTTGCATCTGAAAGTAGAGACTCACCCGTCTAGATTGGTGTGTGTACTTTTCCCCTAGGCCATTCCAGTTATTCGTTTCTGGCATCAGAATTGCGAAAATTTCGATGGTTTCTCAACCATTCCTTAACTTCAAACTCCCATATCTCGCGAACGGATTGACGAACTCGAGAAATTCCTGTTGCATCTGAAAGCAGAAACTCGCCCGATTCCAATGGTTTGTGTACTTTTCCCCTAGGCCATTCCAGATATTGGTTTCTAGCATCAGAATTGCCAAAATTTTGATGGTTTCTCAAGCATTCCTTAAGTTCAAACTCCCATATCTCGCGAACGGATTGACGAACTCGAGAAATTCCTGTTGCATCTGAAAGTAGAGACTCACCCGTCTAGATTGGTGTGTGTACTTTTCCCCTAGGCCATTCCAGTTATTCGTTTCTGGCATCAGAATTGCGAAAATTTCGATGGTTTCTCAACCATTCCTTAACTTCAAACTCCCATATCTCGCGAACGGATTGACGAACTCGAGAAATTCCTGTTGCATCTGAAAGCAGAAACTCGCCCGATTCCAATGGTTTGTGTACTTTTCCCCTAGGCCATTCCAGATATTGGTTTCTAGCATCAGAATTGCCAAAATTTTGATGGTTTCTCAAGCATTCCTTAAGTTCAAACTCCCATATCTCGCGAACGGATTGACGAACTCGAGAAATTCCTGTTGCATGTGAAAGCAGAAACTCGCCCGATTACAAAGGTATGTGTGTTTTTCCCCTAGGCCTGTGTAGTTATTGGTTTCGAGTATCAGACTTGCGAAAATTTTGATGGTTTCTCAACCATTCCTTAACTTCGAACTCCCATATCTCGCGAACGGGATGACGAACTCGAGAAATTCCTGTTGCATCTGAAACTGGAAACTCGCCCGATTACAAAGGTATGTGCATTTTTCCCCTAGGCCTTTGTAGTTATTGGTTTCGAGTATCAGACTTGCGAAAATTTTGATGGTTTCTCAAGCATTCCTTAATTTCAAACTCCCATATCTCGCGAACGGATTGACGAACTCGAGAAATTCCTGTTGCATCTGAGAGTGGAAACCCGCCAGATTACAAAGGTATGTGTATCTTTCCCCTAGGCCTTTGTAGTTATTGGTTTCGAGTATCAGACTTGCGAAAATTTTGATGGTTTCTCAAGCATTCCTTAACTTCAAACTCCCACATCTCGCGAACGGATTGACGAGTTCGAGAAATTCCTGTTGCATGTGAAAGCAGAAACTCGCCCGATTACAAAGGTATGTGCATTTTTCCCCTAGGCCTTTGTAGTTATTGGTTTCTAGCATCAAAATTGCGAAAATTTTGATGGTTTCTCAACCATTCCTTAACTTCAAACTCCCATATCTCGCGAACGGATTGACGAACTCGAGAAATTCCTGTTGCATCTGAGAGTGGAAATCCTCCCGATTACAAAGGTATGTGTATTTTTCCCCTAGGCCTTGGTAGTTATTGGTTTCGCGTATCAGACTTGCGAAAATTTTGATGGTTTCTCAACCATTCCTTAATTTCAAACTCCCATATCTCGCGAACGGAATGACGAACTCGAGAAATTCCTGTTGCATCTGAAAGTGGAAACTCGCCCGATTTCATGTATATGTGCATTTTTCCCCTAGACCTTTGTAGTTATTGGTTTCGCGTATCAGACTTGCGAAAATTTTGATGGTTTCTCAACCATTCCTTAACTTCAAACACCCATATCTCGCGAACGGATTAACGAGCTCGAGAAATTCCTGTTGCATCTGAAAGTAGAAACTCGCTCGATTACGATGGTGTGTGTACTTTTCCCCTAGGCAATTCCAGTTATTGGTTTCGAGTATCAGACCAGCGAAAAGTTTGATGGTTTCTCAACCAATCCTTAACTTCAAACTCCCACATCTCGCGAACGGATTGACGAGTTCGAGAAATTCCTGTTGCATGTGAAAGCAGAAACTCGCCCGATTACAAAGGTATGTGCATTTTTCCCCTAGGCCTTTGTAGTTATTGGTTTCTAGCATCAAAATTGCGAAAATTTTGATGGTTTCTCAACCATTCCTTAACTTCAAACTCCCATATCTCGCGAACGGATTGACGAACTCGAGAAATTCCTGTTGCATCTGAGAGTGGAAACTCGCCCGATTACAACGGTATGTGTATTTTTCCCCTGGGCCTTTGTAGTTATTGGTTTCGAGTATCAGACTTGCGAAAATTTTGATGGTTCCTCAACCATTCCTTACTTTCAAACTCCCATATCTCGCGAAAGGATTCACGAACTCGAGAAATTCCTATTGCATCTGAAAGCAGAAACTCGCCCGATTACAATGGTGTGTGTACTTTTCCCCTAGGCCATTCCCGTTATTGGTTTCGAGTATCAGACCTGTGAAAATTTTGATGGTTTCTCAAACATTCCTTAACTTCAAACTCCCATATCTCGCAAACGGATTGACGAACTGGAGAAATTCCTGTTCCATCTAAAAGCAGAAACACTCCCGATTACAACGGTATGTGTATCTTTGCCCTAGGCCATAGTAGTTATTGGTTTCGAGTATCAGACCAGCGAAAATTTTGATGGTTTCTCAACCATTCCTTAACTTCAAACTCCCATATCTCGCGAACGGATTGACGAACTCGAGAAATTCCTGTTGCATATGAAAGTAGAAACTCTCCCGATTACAACGGTATGTGTATTTTTCTCCGAGGCCTTTGTAGTTATTGGTTTCGCGTATCAGACTTGCGAAAATTTTGATGGTTTCTCAACCATTCCTTAACTTCAAACTCCCATATCTCGCGAACGGATTGACGAACTCGAGAAATTCCTGTTGCATCTGAAAGCAGAAACTCGCCTGATTACTACGGTATGTGTATTTTTGCCCTGGGCCATAGTAGTTATTGGATTCGAGTATCAGACATGCAAAAAATTTTGATGGTTCCTCAACCATTCCTTACCTTCAAACTCCCATATCTCGCGAACGGATTGACGAAATCGAGAAATTTCTGTTGCATCTAAAAGTAGAAACTCGCCCAATTACAACGCTATGTGTATTTTTGCCCTAGGCCATAGAAGTTATTGGTCTCGAGTATCAGACTTGCGAAGATTTTGATGGTTTCTCAACCATTCCTTAACTTCAAACTCCCATATCTCGCGAACGGATGGACGAACTCGAGAAATTCCTGTTGCATCTGAAAGTAGAAGCTCGCCCGATCACAACGGTGTGCGTACTTTTCCCCTAGGCCATTCCAGTTATTGGTTTCGAGTATAAGACCAGCGAAAATTTTGATGGCTTCTCAACCATTCCTTAACTTCAAAGTCCCATACCTCGTGAACGGATTGACGCACTCGGGAAATTCCTGTTGCATCTGAAAGCAGAAACTCGCCCGATTACAACGCTAGGTGTATTTTTGCCCTAGGCCATAGTAGTTATTGGATTCGAGTATCAGACATGCAAAAAATTTTGATGGTTCCTCAACCATTCCTTACCTTCAAACTCCCATATCTCGCGAACGGATTGACGAACTCGAGAAATTTCTGTTGCGTCTGAAAGTAGAAACTCGCCCGATTACAATGGTGTGTGTACTTTTCCCCTAGGCAATTCCAGTTATTGGTTTCGAGTATCAGACCAGCGAAACTATTGATGGTTCCTCAACCATTCCTTACTTTCAAACTCCCATATCTCGCGAACGGATTGACGAAATCGAGAAATTTCTGTTGCATCTAAAAGTAGAAACTCGCCCGATTACAACGCTATGTGTATTTTTGCCCTAGGCCATAGTAGTTATTGGTCTCGAGTATCAGACTTGCGAAGATTTTGATGGTTTCTCAACCATTCCTTAACTTCAAACTCCCATATCTCGCGAACGGATGGACGAACTCGAGAAATTCCTGTTGCATCTGAAAGTAGAAGCTCGCCCGATTACAACGGTATGTGTATTTTTGCCCTAGGAAATAGTAGTTATTGGTTCCGAGTATCAGACTAGCGAAAATTTTGATGGTTTCTCAACCATTCCTTAATTTCAAACTCCCATATCTCGCGAACGGAATGACGCACTCGAGAAATTCCTGTTGCATCTGAAAGTGGAAACTCGCCCGATTTCAAAGGTATGTGCATTTTTCCCCTAGGCCTTTGTAGTTATTGGTTTCGAGTATCAGGCTGGCGAAAATTTTGATGGTTTCTCAAGCATTCCTTAATTTCAAACTCCCATATCTCGAGAACGGATTGACGAACTCGAGAAATTCCTGTTGCATCTGAAAGCAGAAACTCGCACGATTACAATGGTATGTGTACTTTTAAACTAGATCACTCCAGTTATAGATTTCTCGTATCAGAATCGCGAAAATTTCGATGGTTTCTCAACCATTCCTTAACTTCAAACTCCCATATCTCGCGAACGGATTGACGAACTCGAGAAATTCCTGTTGCATCTGAAAGCAGAAACTCGCCCGATTCCAATGGTTTGTGTACTTTTCCCCTAGGCCATTCCAGTTATTGGTTTCTAGCATCAGAATTGCCAAAATTTTGATGGTTTCTCAAGCATTCCTTAAGTTCAAACTCCCATATCTCGCGAACGGATTGACGAACTCGAGAAATTCCTGTTGCATGTGAAAGCAGAAACTCGCCCGATTACAAAGGTATGTGTGTTTTTCCCCTAGGCCTTTGTAGTTATTGGTTTCGAGTATCAGACTTGCGAAAATTTTGATGGTTTCTCAACCATTCCTTAACTTCGAACTCCCATATCTCGCGAACGGATTGACGAACTCGAGAAATTCCTGTTGCATCTGAAAGTAGAAACTCGCCCGATTACAAAGATATGTGTGTTTTTCCCCTAGGCCTTTGTAGTTATTGGTTTCGAGTATCAGACTTGCGAAAATTTTGAGGGTTTCCCAACCATTCCTTAACTTCAAACTCCCATATCTCGCGAACGGATTTACGAAATCGAGAAATTCCTGTTGCATCTGAAAGTAGAAACTCGCCCTGTTACAATGGTGTGTGCACTTTTCCCCTAGGCCATTCCAGTTATTCGTTTCTAGCATCAGAATTGCGAAAATTTTGATGGTTTCTCAACCATTCCTTAACTTCAAACTCCCATATCTCGCGAACGGAATGACGAACTCGAGAAATTCCTGTTGCATCTGAAAGTGGAAACTCGCCCGATTACAAAGGTATGTGTATTTTCCCCTAGGCCTTTGTACCTATTGGTTTCGAGTATCAAACTTTCGAAAATTTTGATGGTTTCTCAAGCATTCCTTAAGTTCAAACTCCCATATCTTGCGAACGGATTGACGAACTCGAGAAATTCCTGTTGCATCTGAAAGTAGAAACTCGCCCGATTACAAAGATATGTTTTTTTTCCCCCTAGGCCTTTGTAGTTATTGGTTTTGAGTATCAGACTTGCGAAAATTTCGAGGGTTTCCCAACCATTCCTTAACTTCAAACTCCCATATCTCGCGAACGGATTGACGAACTCGAGAAATTCCTGTTGCATCTGAAAGTAGAGACTCGCCCGATTAGAATTGTGTGGGTACTTTTCCCCTAGGCCGTTCCAGTTATTCGTTTCTAGCATCAGAATTGCGAAAATTTTGATGGTTTCTCAACCATTCCTTAACTTCAAACTCCCATATCTCGTGAACGGATTGACGAACTCGAGAAATTCCTGTTGCATCTGAAAGTGGAAACTCGCCCGATTACAAAGGTATGTGTATTTTTCCCTAGGCCTTTGTAGTTATTGGTTTCGAGTATCAGACTTGCGAAAATTTTGATGGTTTCTCAAACATTCCTTAGTTTCAAACTCCCATATTTCGCGAACGGATAGACGAACTCGAGAAATTCCTGTTGCATCTGAAAGTGGAAACTCGCCCGATTACAAAGGTATGTGTATTTTCCCCTAGGGCTTTGTACCTATTGGTTTCGAGTATCAGACTTTCGAAAATTTTGATGGTTTCTCAAGCATTCCTTAACAACAAACTCCCATATGTTGCGAACGGATTGACGAACTCGAGAAATTCCTGTTGCATCTGAAAGTAGAAACTCGCCAGATTACAAAGATATGTGTGTTTTTCCCCTAGGCCTTTGTAGTTATTGGTTTCGAGTATCAGACTTTCGAAAATTTTGATGGTTTCTCAAGCATTCCTTAACTTCAAACTCCCATATCTTGCGAACGGAACGAAGAACTCGAGAAGTTCCTGTTGCATCTGAAAGTAGAAACTCGCCCGATTACAAAGATATGTGTGTTTTTCCCCTAGGCCTTTGTAGTTATTGGTTTCGAGTATCAGACTTGCGAAAATTTTGAGGGTTTCCCAACCATTCCTTAACTTCAAACTCCCATATCTCGCGAACGGATTTACGAAATCGAGAAATTCCTGTTGCATCTGAAAGTAGAGACTCGCCCGGTTACAATGGTGTGTGCACTTTTCCCCTAGGCCATTCCAGTTATTCGTTTCTAGCATCAGAATTGCGAAAATTTTGATGGTTTGCCAACCATTCCTTAACTTCAAACTCCCATATCTCGCGAACGGAATGACGAACTCGAGAAATTCCTGTTGCATCTGAAAGTGGAAACTCACCCGATTACAAAGGTATGTGTATTTTCCCCTAGGCTTTTGTACCTATTGGTTTCGAGTATCAAACTTTCGAAAATTTTGAAGGTTTCTCAAGCATTCCTTAACTTCAAACTCCCATATGTTGCGAACGGATTGACGAACTCGAGAAATTCCTGTTGCATCTGAAAGTAGAAACTCGCCAGATTACAAAGGTATGTGTATTTTTCCCTAGGCCTTTGTAGTTATTGGTTTCGAGTATCATACTTTCGAAAATTTTGATGGTTTCTAAAGCATTCCTTAACTTCAAACTCCCATATCTCGCGAACGCATTGACGAACTCGAGAAATTCCTGTTGCATCTGAAAGTAGAGACTCGCCCGATTAGAATGGTGTGTGTACTTTTCCCCTAGGCCATTCCAGTTATTCGTTTCTAGCATCAGAATTGCGAAAATTTCGATGGCTTCTCTACCATTCCTTAACTTCAAACTCCCATATCTCGTGAACGGATTTACCAAATCGAGAAATTCCTGTTGCATCTAAAAGTAGAAGCTCGCCCGATTACAACGGTATGGGTATTTTTCCCCTAGGCCTTTGTAGTTATTGGTTTCGAGTATCAGAATTGCGAAAATTTTGATGGTTTCTCAAGCATTCCTTAACTTCAAACTCCCATATGTTGCGAACGGATTGACGAACTCGAGAAATTCCTTTTGCATCTGAAAGTAGAAACTCGCCAGATTACAAAGATATGTGTGTTTTTCCCCTAGGCCTTTGTACCTATTGGTTTCGAGTATCAGACTTTCGAAAATTTTGATGGTTTCTCAAGTCTTCCTTAACTTCAAACTCCCATATGTTGCGAACGGATTGACGAACTCGAGAAATTCCTGTTGCATCTGAAAGTAGAAACTCGCCAGATTACAAAGATATGTGTGTTTTTCCCCTAGGCCTTTGTAGCTATTGGTTTCGAGTATCAGACTTTCGAAAATTTTGATGGTTTCTCAAGCATTCCTTAGTTTCAAACTCCCATATCTCGCGAACGGATAGACGAACTCGAGAAATTCCTGTTGCATCTGAAAGTGGAAACTCGCCTGATTACAAAGGTATGTGTATTTTCCCCTAGGCCTTTGTACCTATTGGTTTCGAGTATCAGACTTTCGAAAATTTTGATGGTTTCTCAAGCATTCCTTAACTTCAAACTCCCATATGTTGCGAACGGATTGACGAACTCGAGAAATTCCTGTTGCATCTGAAAGTAGAAACTCGCCAGATTACAAAGGTATGTGTGTTTTTCCCCTAGGCCTTTGTAGCTATTGGTTTCGAGTATCAGACTTTCGAAAATTTTGATGGTTTCTCAAGCATTCCTTAACTTCAAACTCCCATATCTCGCGAACGCATTGACGAACTCGAGAAATTCCTGTTGCATCTGAAAGTAGAGACTCGCCCGATTAGAATGGTGTGTGTACTTTTCCCCTAGGCCATTCCAGTTATTCGTTTCTAGCATCAGAATTGCGAAAATTTCGATGGCTTCTCAACCATTCCTTAACTTCAAACTCCCATATCTCGTGAACGGATTTACGAAATCGAGAAATTCCTGTTGCATCTAAAAGTAGAAGCTCGCCCGATTACAACGGTATGGGTATTTTTCCCCTAGGCCTTTGTAGTTATTGGTTTCGAGTATCAGAATTGCGAAAATTTTGATGGTTTCTCAAGCATTCCTTAATTTCAAACCCCCATATGTTGCGAACGGATTGACGAACTCGAGAAATTCCTGTTGCATCTGAAAGTAGAAACTCGCCAGATTACAAACATATGTGTGTTTTTCCCCTAGGCCTTTGTACCTATTGGTTTCGAGTATCAGACTTTCGAAAATTTTGATGGTTTCTCAAGCATTCCTTAACTTCAAACTCCCATATGTTGCGAACGGATTGACGAACTCGAGAAATTCCTGTTGCATCTGAAAGTAGAAACTCGCCAGATTACAAAGATATGTGTGTTTTTCCCCTAGGCCTTTGTAGCTATTGGTTTCGAGTATCAGACTTTCGAAAATTTTGATGGTTTCTCAAGCATTCCTTAGCTTCAAACTCCCATATCTCGCGAACGGATAGACGAACTCGAGAAATTCCTGTTGCATCTGAAAGTGGAAACTCGCCTGATTACAAAGGTATGTGTATTTTCCCCTAGGCCTTTGTACCTATTGGATTCGAGTATCAGACTTTCGAAAATTTTGATGGTTTCTCAAGCATTCCTTAACTTCAAACTCCCATATGTTGCGAACGGATTGACGAACTCGAGAAATTCCTGTTGCATCTGAAAGTAGAAACTCGCCAGATTACAAAGATATGTGTGTTTTTCCCCTAGGCCTTTGTAGCTATTGGTTTCGAGTATCAGACTTTCGAAAATTTTGATGGTTTCTCAAGCATTCCTTAACTTCAAACTCCCATACCTCGCGAACGCATTGACGAACTCGAGAAATTCCTGTTGCATCTGAAAGTAGAGACTCGCCCGATTAGAATGGTGTGTGTACTTTTCCCCTAGGCCATTCCAGTTATTCGTTTCTAGCATCAGAATTGCGAAAATTTCGATGGCTTCTCAACCATTCCTTAACTTCAAACTGCCATATCTCGTGAACGGATTTACGAAATCGAGAAATTCCTGTTGCATCTAAAAGTAGAAGCTCGCCCGATTACAACGGTATGGGTATTTTTCCCCTAGGCCTTTGTAGTTATTGGTTTCGAGTATCAGAATTGCGAAAATTTTGATGGTTTCTCAACCATTCCTAAACTTCAAACTCCCATATCTCGCGAACGGAATGACGAACTCGAGAAATTCCTGTTGCATCTGAAAGTGGAAACTCGCCCGATTACAAAGATATGTGTGTTTTTCCGCTAGGCCTTTGTAGTTATTGGTTTCGAGTATCAGACTTGCGAAAATTTTGAGGGTTTCCCAACCATTCCTTAAATCCAAACTCCCATATCTCGCGAACAGATTTACGAAATCGAGAAATTCCTGTTGCATCTGAAAGTACAAACTCGCCCGATGACAATTGTGTGTGTACTTTTCCCCTAGGCCATTCCAGTTATTCGTTTCTAGCATCAGAATTGCGTAAATGTTGATGGTTTCTCAAACATTCCTTAACTTCAAACGCCCATATCTCGCGAACGGATTGACGAACTCGAGAAATTCCTGTTGCATCTCAAAGTGTAAACTCGCCCGATTACAAAAGTATGTGCATTTTTCCCCTAGGCCTTTGTAGTTATTGGTTTCGAGTATTAGACTTGCGAAAATCTTGATGGTTTCTCAATCATTCCTTAACTTCAAACTCCCATATCTCGCGAACGGATTGACGAACTCGAGAAATTCCTGTTGCATCTGAAAGTAGAGACTAGCCCGATTAGAATGGTGCGGGTGCTTTTCCCCTAGGCCGTTCCAGTTATTCGTTTCTAGCATCAGAATTGCGAAAATTTCGATGGTTTCTCAACCATTCCTTAACTTCAAACTCCCATATCTCGTGAACGGATTGACGAACTCGAGAAATTCCTGTTGCATCTGAAAGTAGAAACTCGCCCGATTACAATGGTGTGTGTACTCTTCCCCTAGGCCATTCCAGTTGTTCGTTTCTAGCATCAGAATTGCGAAAATTTTGATGGTTTCTCAACCATTCCTTAATTTCAAACTCCCATATCTCGTGAACGGATTGACGAACTCGAGAAATTCCTGTTGCATCTGAAAGTAGAAGCTCGCCCGATTACAACGGTATGGGTATTTTTCCCCTAGGCCTTTGTAGTTATTGGTTTCGAGTATCAGAATTGCGAAAATTTTGATGGTTTCTCAATCATTCCTTAACTTCAAACTCCCATATCTCTTGAACGGATTGACGAACTCGAGAAATTCCTGTTGCATCTGAAAGTGGAAACTCGCCCGATTACAAAGGTATGTGTATTTTTCCCCTAGGCCTTTGTAGTTAGTGGTTTCGAGTATCAGAATTGCGACAATTTTGATGGTTTCTCAAGCATTCCTTAACTTCAAACTCCCATATGTTGCGAACGGATTGACGAACTCGAGAAATTCCTTTTGCATCTGAAAGTAGAAACTCGCCAGATTACAAAGATATGTGTGTTTTTCCCCTAGGCCTTTGTACCTATTGGTTTCGAGTATCAGACTTTCGAAAATTTTGATGGTTTCTCAAGCCTTCCTTAACTTCAAACTCCCATATGTTGCGAACGGATTGACGAACTCGAGAAATTCCTGTTGCATCTGAAAGTAGAAACTCGCCAGATTACAAAGATATGTGTGTTTTTCCCCTAGGCCTTTGTAGCTATTGGTTTCGAGTATCAGACTTTCGAAAATTTTGATGGTTTCTCAAGCATTCCTTAACTTCAAACTCCCATATGTTGCGAACGGATAGACGAACTCGAGAAATTCCTGTTGCATCTGAAAGTGGAAACTCGCCTGATTACAAAGGTATGTGTATTTTCCCCTAGGCCTTTGTACCTATTGGTTTCGAGTATCAGACTTTCGAAAATTTTGATGGTTTCTCAAGCATTCCTTAACTTCAAACTCCCATATGTTGCGAACGGATTGACGAACTCGAGAAATTCCTGTTGCATCTGAAAGTAGAAACTCGCCAGATTACAAAGATATGTGTGTTTTTCCCCTAGGCCTTTGTAGCTATTGGTTTCGAGTATCAGACTTTCGAAAATTTTGATGGTTTCTCAAGCATTCCTTAACTTCAAACTCCCATATCTCGCGAACGCATTGACGAACTCGAGAAATTCCTGTTGCATCTGAAAGTAGAGACTCGCCCGATTAGAATGGTGTGTGTACTTTTCCCCTAGGCCATTCCAGTTATTCGTTTCTAGCATCAGAATTGCGAAAATTTCGATGGCTTCTCAACCATTCTTTAACTTCAAACTCCCATATCCCGTGAACGGATTTACGAAATCGAGAAATTCCTGTTGCATCTAAAAGTAGAAGCTCGCCCGATTACAACGGTATGGGTATTTTTCCCCTAGGCCTTTGTAGTTATTGGTTTCGAGTATCAGAATTGCGAAAATTTTGATGGTTTCTCAAGCATTCCTTAACTTCAAACTCCCATATGTTGCGAACGGATTGACGAACTCGAGAAATTCCTGTTGCATCTGAAAGTAGAAACTCGCCAGATTACAAAGATATGTGTGTTTTTCCCCTAGGCCTTTGTACCTATTGGTTTCGAGTATCAGACTTTCGAAAATTTTGATGGTTTCTCAAGCATTCCTTAACTTCAAACTCCCATATGTTGCGAACGGATTGACGAACTCGAGAAATTCCTGTTGCATCTGAAAGTAGAAACTCGCCAGATTACAAAGATATGTGTGTTTTTCCCCTAGGCCTTTGTAGCTATTGGTTTCGAGTATCAGACTTTCGAAAATTTTGATGGTTTCTCAAGCATTCCTTAGCTTCAAACTCCCATATCTCGCGAACGTATAGACGAACTCGAGAAATTCCTGTTGCATCTGAAAGTGGAAACTCGCCTGATTACAAAGGTATGTGTATTTTCCCCTAGGCCTTTGTACCTATTGGTTTCGAGTATCAGACTTTCGAAAATTTTGATGGTTTCTCAAGCATTCCTTAACTTCAAACTCCCATATGTTGCGAACGGATTGACGAACTCGAGAAATTCCTGTTGCATCTGAAAGTAGAAACTCGCCAGATTACAAAGATATGTGTGTTTTTCCCCTAGGCCTTTGTAGCTATTGGTTTCGAGTATCAGACTTTCGAAAATTTTGATGGTTTCTCAAGCATACCTTAACTTCAAACTCCCATATCTCGCGAACGCATTGACGAACTCGAGAAATTCCTGTTGCATCTGAAAGTAGAGACTCGCCCGATTAGAATGGTGTGTGTACTTTTCCCCTAGGCCATTCCAGTTATTCGTTTCTAGCATCAGAATTGCGAAAATTTCGATGGCTTCTCAACCATTCCTTAACTTCAAACTGCCATATCTCGTGAACGGATTTACGAAATCGAGAAATTCCTGTTGCATCTAAAAGTAGAAGCTCGCCCGATTACAACGGTATGGGTATTTTTCCCCTAGGCCTTTGTAGTTATTGGTTTCGAGTATCAGAATTGCGAAAATTTTGATGGTTTCTCAACCATTCCTAAACTTCAAACTCCCATATCTCGCGAACGGAATGACGAACTCGAGAAATTCCTGTTGCATCTGAAAGTGGAAACTCGCCCGATTACAAAGATATGTGTGTTTTTCCGCTAGGCCTTTGTAGTTATTGGTTTCGTGTATCAGACTTGCGAAAATTTTGAGGGTTTCCCAACCATTCCTTAACTCCAAACTCCCATATCTCGCGAACAGATTTACGAAATCGAGAAATTCCTGTTGCATCTGAAAGTAGAAACTCGCCCGATGACAATGGTGTGTGTACTTTTCCCCTAGGCCATTCCAGTTATTCGTTTCTAGCATCAGAATTGCGTAAATGTTGATGGTTTCTCAAACATTCCTTAACTTCAAACGCCCATATCTCGCGAACGGATTGACGAACTCGAGAAATTCCTGTTGCATCTCAAAGTGTAAACTCGCCCGATTACAAAAGTATGTGCATTTTTCCCCTAGGCCTTTGTAGTTATTGGTTTCGAGTATTAGACTTGCGAAAATCTTGATGGTTTCTCAAGCATTCCTTAACTTCAAACTCCCATATCTCGCGAACGGATTGACGAACTCGAGAAATTCCTGTTGCATCTGAAAGTAGAGACTAGCCCGATTAGAATGGTGTGGGTACTTTTCCCCTAGGCCGTTCCAGTTATTCGTTTCTAGCATCAGAATTGCGAAAATTTCAATGGTTTCTCAACCATTCCTTAACTTCAAACACCCATATCTCGTGAACGGATTGACGAGCTCGAGAAATTCCTGTTGCATCTGAAAGTAGAAACTCGCCCGATTACAAAGATATGTGTGTTTTTCCCCTAGGCCTTTGTAGTTATTGGTTTCGAGTATCAGACTTGCGAAAATTTTGATGGTTTCTCAACCATTGCTTAACTTCAAACTCCCATATCTCGTGAACGGATTGACGAACTCGAGAAATTCCTGTTGCATCTGAAAGTAGAAACTCGCCCGATTACAATGGTGTGTGTACTCTTCCCCTAGGCCATTCCAGTTGTTCGTTTCTAGCATCAGAATTGCGAAAATTTTGATGGTTTCTCAACCAGTCCTTAATTTCAAACTCCCATATCTCGTGAACGGATTGGCGAACTCGAGAAATTCCTGTTGCATCTGAAAGTAGAAGCTCGCCCGATTACAACGGTATGGGTATTTTTCCCCTAGGCCTTTGTAGTTATTGGTTTCGAGTATCAGAATTGCGAAAATTTTGATGGTTTCTCAACCATTCCTAAACTTCGAACTCCCATATCTCGCGAACGGAATGACGAACTCGAGAAGTTCTTGTTGCATCTGAAACTGGAAACTCGCCCGATTAGAATTGTGTGGGTACTTTTCCCCTAGGCCGTTCCAGTTATTCGTTTCTAGCATCATAATTGCGAAAATTTTGATGGTTTCTCAACCATTCCTTAACTTCAAACTCCCATATCTCGTGAACGGATTGACGAACTCGAGAAATTCCTGTTGCATCTGAAAGTGGAAACTCGCCCGATTACAAAGGTATGTGTATTTTTCCCTAGGCCTTTGTAGTTATTGGTTTCGAGTATCAGACTTGCGAAAATTTTGATGGTTTCTCAACCATTCCTTAGTTTCAAACTCCCATATCTCGCGAACGGATAGACGAACTCGAGAAATTCCTGTTGCATCTGAAAGTGGAAACTCGCCTGATTACAAAGGTATGTGTATTTTCCCCTAGGCCTTTGTACCTATTGGTTTCGAGTATCAGACTTTCGAAAATTTTGATGGTTTCTCAAGCATTCCTTAACTTCAAACTCCCATATGTTGCGAACGGATTGACGAACTCGAGAAATTCCTGTTGCATCTGAAAGTAGAAACTCGCCAGATTACAAAGATATGTGTGTTTTTCCCCTAGGCCTTTGTAGCTATTGGTTTCGAGTATCAGACTTTCGAAAATTTTGATGGTTTCTCAAGCATTCCTTAACTTCAAACTCCCATATCTCGCGAACGCATTGACGAACTCGAGAAATTCCTGTTGCATCTGAAAGTAGAGACTCGCCCGATTAGAATGGTGTGTGTACTTTTCCCCTAGGCCATTCCAGTTATTCGTTTCTAGCATCAGAATTGCGAAAATTTCGATGGCTTCTCAACCATTCCTTAACTTCAAACTCCCATATCTCGTGAACGGATTTACGAAATCGAGAAATTCCTGTTGCATCTAAAAGTAGAAGCTCGCCCGATTACAACGGTATGGGTATTTTTCCCCTAGGCCTTTGTAGTTATTGGTTTCGAGTATCAGAATTGCGAAAATTTTGATGGTTTCTCAACCATTCCTAAACTTCAAACTCCCATATCTCGCGAACGGAATGACGAACTCGAGAAATTCCTGTTGCATCTGAAAGTGGAAACTCGCCCGATTACAAAGATATGTGTGTTTTTCCGCTAGGCCTTTGTAGTTATTGGTTTCGAGTATCAGACTTGCGAAAATTTTGAGGGTTTCCCAACCATTCCTTAACTCCAAACTCCCATACCTCGCGAACAGATTTACGAAATCGAGAAATTCCTGTTGCATCTGAAAGTACAAACTCGCCCGATGACAATGGTGTGTGTACTTTTCCCCTAGGCCATTCCAGTTATTCGTTTCTAGCATCAGAATTGCGTAAATGTTGATCATTTCTCAAACATTCCTTAACTTCAAACGCCCATATCTCGCGAACGGATTGACGAACTCGAGAAATTCCTGTTGCATCTCAAAGTGTAAACTCGCCCGATTACAAAGGTATGTGCATTTTTCCCCTAGGCCTTTGTAGTTATTGGTTTCGAGTATTAGACTTGCGAAAATCTTGATGGTTTCTCAAGCATTCCTTAACTTCAAACTCCCATATCTCGCGAACGGATTGACGAACTCGAGAAATTCCTATTGCATCTGAAAGTAGAGACTAGTCCGATTAGAATGGTGTGGGTACTTTTCCCCTAGGCCGTTCCAGTTATTCGTTTCTAGCATCAGAATTGCGAAAATTTCGATGGTTTTTCAACCATTCCTTAACTTCAAACTCCCATATCTCGTGAACGGATTGACGAGCTCGAGAAATTCCTGTTGCATCTGAAAGTAGAAACTCGCCCGATTACAATTGTGTTTGTACTCTTCCCCTAGGCCATTCCAGTTGTTCGTTTCTAGCATCAGAATTGCGAAAATTTCGATGGCTTCTCAACCATTCCTTAACTTCAAACTCCCATATCTCGTGAACGGATTTACGAAATCGAGAAATTCCTGTTGCATCTAAAAGTAGAAGCTCGCCCGATTACAACGGTATGGGTATTTTTCCCCTAGGCCTTTGTAGTTATTGGTTTCGAGTATCAGACTTGCGAAAATCTTGATGGTTTCTCAAGCATTCCTTAACTTCAAACTCCCATATCTCGCGAACGGATCGACGAACTCGAGAAATTCCTGTTGCATCTGAAAGTAGAGACTAGCCCGATTAGAATGGTGTGGGTACTTTTCCCCTAGGCCGTTCCAGTTATTCGTTTCTAGCATCAGAATTGCGAAAATTTCGACGGTTTCTCAACCATTCCTTAACTTCAAACTCCCATATCTCGTGAACGGATTGACGAGCTCGAGAAATTCCTGTTGCATCTGAAAGTAGAAACTCGCCAGATTACAATTGTGTTTGTACTCTTCCCCTAGGCCATTCCAGTTGTTCGTTTCTAGCATCAGAATTGCGAAAATTTTGATGGTTTCTCAACCATTCCTTAACTTGAAACTCCCATATCTCGTGAACGGATTGACGAACTCGAGAAATTCCTGTTGCATCTGAAAGTAGAAACTCGCCCGATTACAATGGTGTGTGTACTCTTCCCCTAGGCCATTCCAGTTGTTCGGTTCTAGCATCAGAATTGCGAAAATTTTGATGGTTTCTCAACCATTCCTTAATTTCAAACTCCCATATCTCGTGAACGGATTGACGAACTCGAGAAATGCCTGTTGCATCTGAAAGTAGAAACTCGCCCGATTACAAAGATATGTGTGTTTTTCCGCTAGGCCTTTGTAGTTATTGGTTTCGAGTATCAGACTTGCGAAAATTTTGAGGGTTTCCCAACCATTCCTTAACTCCAAACTCCCATATCTCGCGAACGGATTTACGAAATCGAGAAATTCCTGTTGCATCTGAAAGTAAAAACTCGCCCGATTACAAAGATATGTGTGTTTTTCCCCTAGGCCTTTGTAGTTATTGGTTTCGAGTATCAGACTTTCGATAATTTTGATGGTTTCTCAAGCATTCCTTAACTTCAAACTCCCATATCTCGCGAACGCATTGACGAACTCGAGAAATTCCTGTTGCATCTGAAATTAGAGACTCGCCCGATTAGAATGGTGTGTGTACTTTTCCCATAGGCCTTTGTAGTTATTGGTTGCGAGTATCAGACTTGCGAAAATTTTGAGGGTTTCCCAACCATTCCTTAACTCCAAACCCCCATATCTCGCGAACGGATTTACGAAATCGAGAAATTCCTGTTGCATCTGAAAGTAGAAACTCGCCCGATGACAATGGTGTGTGTACTTTTCCCCTAGGCCATTCCAGTTATTCGTTTCTAGCATCAGAATTGCGAAAATGTTGATGGTTTCTCAACCATTCCTTAACTTCAAACTCCCATATCTCGTGAACGGATTGACGTACTCGAGAAATTCCTGTTGCATCTGAAAGTAGAAACTCGCTCGATTACAAAGATATGTGTGTTTTTCAGCTAGGCCTTTGTAGTTATTGGATTCGAATATCAGACTTGCGAAAACTTTGAGGTTTTCCCAACCATTCATTAACTCCAAACTCCCATATCTCGCGAACGGATTTACGAAATCGAGAAATTCCTGTTGCATCTGAAAGTAGAAACTCGCCCGATGACAATGGTGTGTGTACTTTTCCCCTAGGCCATTCCAGTTATTCGTTTCTAGCATCAGACTTTCGAAAATTTTGATGGTTTCTCAAGCATTCCTTAACTTCAAGCTCCCATATCTCGCGAACGCATTGACGAACTCGAGAAATTCCTGTTGCATCTGAAAGTAGAAGCTCGCCCGATTACAAAGATATGTGTGTTTTTCCGCTAGGCCTTTGTAGTTATTGGTTTCGAGTATCAGCCTTGCGAAAATTTTGAGGGTTTCCCAACCATTCCTTAACTCCAAACCCCCATATCTCGCGAACGGATTTACGAAATCGAGAAATTCTTGTTGCATCTGAAAGTAGAAACTCGCCCGATGACAATGGTGTGTGTACTTTTCCCCTAGGCCATTCCAGTTATTCGTTTCTAGCATCAGAATTGCGAAAATGTTGATGGTTTCTCAACCATTCCTTAACTTCAAACTCCCATATCTCGTGAACGGATTGACGAACTCGAGAAATTCCTGTTGCATCTGAAAGTAGAAACTCGCTCGATTACAAAGATATGTGTGTTTTTCCGCTAGGCCTTTGTAGTTATTGGTTTCGAGTATCAGACTTGCGAAAACTTTGAGGGTTTCCCAACCATTCATTAACTCCAAACTCCCATATCTCGCGAACGGATTTACGAAATCGAGAAATTCCTGTTGCATCTGAAAGTAGAAACTCGCCCGATTACAAAGATATGTGTGTTTTTCCCCTAGGCCTTTGTAGTTATTGGTTTCGAGTATCAGACTTGCGAAAATTTTGATGGTTCCTCAACCATTCCTTAACTTCAAACTCCCATATCTCGCGCACGAATTGACGAACTCGAGCAATTCCTGTTGCATCTGAAAGTAGAAACTCGCCCGATTACAATGGTGTGTGTACTCTTCCCCTAGGCCATTCCAGTTGTTCGTTTCTAGCATCAGAATTGCGAAAATTTTGATGGTTTCTCAACCATTCCTTAACTTCAAACTCCCATATCTCGTGAACGGATTGACGAACTCGAGAAATTCCTGTTGCATCTGAAAGTAGAAACTCGCCCGATGACAATGGTGTGTGTACTTTTCCCCTAGGCCATTCCAGTTATTCGTTTCTAGCATCAGAATTGCGAAAATGTTGATGGTTTCTCAACCATTCCTTAACTTCAAACTCCCATATCTCGTGAACGGATTGACGAACTCGAGAAATTCCTGTTGCATCTGAAAGTAGAAACTCGCTCGATTACAAAGATATGTGTGTTTTTCCGCTAGGCCTTTGTAGTTATTGGTTTCGAGTATCAGACTTGCGAAAACTTTGAGGGTTTCCCAACCATTCATTAACTCCAAACTCCCATATCTCGCGAACGGATTTACGAAATCGAGAAATTCCTGTTGCATCTGAAAGTAGAAACTCGCCCGATTACAAAGATATGTGTGTTTTTCCCCTAGGCCTTTGTAGTTATTGGTTTCGAGTATCAGACTTGCGAAAATTTTGATGGTTCCTCAACCATTCCTTAACTTCAAACTCCCATATCTCGCGCACGAATTGACGAACTCGAGCAATTCCTGTTGCATCTGAAAGTAGAAACTCGCCCGATTACAATGGTGTGTGTACTCTTCCCCTAGGCCATTCCAGTTGTTCGTTTCTAGCATCAGAATTGCGAAAATTTTGATGGTTTCTCAACCATTCCTTAACTTCAAACTCCCATATCTCGTGAACGGATTGACGAACTCGAGAAATTCCTGTTGCATCTGAAAGTAGAAACTCGCCCGATTACAAAGATATGTGTGTTTTTCCGCTAGGCCTTTGTAGTTATTGGTTTCGAGTATCAGACTTGCGAAAATTTTGAGGGTTTCCCAACCATTCCTTAACTCCAAACTCCCATATCTCGCGAACGGATTTACGAAATCGAGAAATTCCTGTTGCATCTGAAAGTAAAAACTCGCCCGATTACAAAGATATGTGTGTTTTTCCGCTAGGCCTTTGTAGTTATTTGTTTCGAGTATCAGCCTTGCGAAAATTTTGAGGGTTTCCCAACCATTCCTTAACTCCAAACCCCCATATCTCGCGAACGGATTTACGAAATCGAGAAATTCTTGTTGCATCTGAAAGTAGAAACTCGCCCGATGACAATGGTGTGTGTACTTTTCCCCTAGGCCATTCCAGTTATTCGTTTCTAGCATCAGAATTGCGAAAATGTTGATGGTTTCTCAACCATTCCTTAACTTCAAACTCCCATATCTCGTGAACGGATTGACGAACTCGAGAAATTCCTGTTGCATCTGAAAGTAGAAACTCGCTCGATTACAAAGATATGTGTGTTTTTCCGCTAGGCCTTTGTAGTTATTGGTTTCGAGTATCAGACTTGCGAAAACTTTGAGGGTTTCCCAACCATTCATTAACTCCAAACTCCCATATCTCGCGAACGGATTTACGAAATCGAGAAATTCCTGTTGCATCTGAAAGTAGAAACTCGCCCGATTACAAAGATATGTGTGTTTTTCCCCTAGGCCTTTGTAGTTATTGGTTTCGAGTATCAGACTTGCGAAAATTTTGATGGTTCCTCAACCATTCCTTAACTTCAAACTCCCATATCTCGCGCACGAATTGACGAACTCGAGCAATTCCTGTTGCATCTGAAAGTAGAAACTCGCCCGATTACAATGGTGTGTGTACTCTTCCCCTAGGCCATTCCAGTTGTTCGTTTCTAGCATCAGAATTGGGAAAATTTTGATGGTTTCTCAACCATTCCTTAACTTCAAACTCCCATATCTCGTGAACGGATTGACGAACTCGAGAAATTCCTGTTGCATCTGAAAGTAGAAACTCGCCCGATTACAAAGATATGTGTGTTTTTCCGCTAGGCCTTTGTAGTTATTGGTTTCGAGTATCAGACTTGCGAAAACTTTGAGGGTTTCCCAACCATTCATTAACTCCGAACTCCCATATCTCGCGAACGGATTTACGAAATCGAGAAATTCCTGTTGCATCTGAAAGTAGAAACTCGCCCGATTACAAAGATATGTGTGTTTTTCCCCTAGGCCTTTGTAGTTATTGGTTTCGAGTATCAGACTTGCGAAAATTTTCAGGGTTTCCCAACCATTCCTTAACTCCAAACCCCCATATCTCGCGAACGGATTTAAGAAATCGAGAAATTCCTGTTGCATCTGAAAGTAGAAACTCGCCCGATGACAATAGTGTGTGTACTTTTCCCCTAGGCCATTCCAGTTATTCGTTTCTAGCATCAGAATTGCGAAAATGTTGATGGTTTCTCAAACATTCCTTAACTTCAAGCGCCCATATCTCGCGAACGGATTGACGAACTCGAGAAATTCCTGTTGCATCTGAAAGTAGAAACTCGCCCGATTACAATGGTGTGTGTACTCTTCTCCTAGGCCATTCCAGTTGTTGTTTCTAGCATCAGAATTGCGAAAATTTTGATGGTTTCTCAACCATTCCTTAAATTCAAACTCCCATATCTCGTGAACGGATTGACGAGCTCGAGAAATTCCTGTTGCATCTGAAAGTAGAAACTCGCCCGATTACAAAGATATGTGTGTTTTTCCCCTAGGCCTTTGTAGTTATTGGTTTCGAGTATCAGACTTGCGAAAATTTTGATGGTTCCTCAACCATTCCTTAACTTCAAACTCCCATATCTCGCGCACGAATTGACGAACTCGAGCAATTCCTGTTGCATCTGAAAGTAGAAACTCGCCCGATTAGAATGGTGTGTGTACTTTTCCCCTAGGCCATTCCAGTTATTCGTTTCTAGCATCAGAATTGCGAAAATTTCGATGGCTTCTCAACCATTCCTTAACTTCAAACTCCCATATCTCGTGAACGGATTTACGAAATCGAGAAATTCCTGTTGCATCTGAAAGTAGAAGCTCGCCCGATTACAACGGTATGTGTATTTTTCCCATAGGCCTTTGTAGTTATTGGTTGCGTGTATCAGAATTGCGAAAATTTTGATGGTTTCTCAACCATTCCTTAACATCAAACTCCCATATCTCGCGAACGGATTGACGAACTCGAGAATTTCCTGTTGCATCTGAAAGTGGAAACTCGCCCGATTACAAAGATATGTGTGTTTTTCCGCTAGGCCTTTGTAGTTATTGGTTTCGAGTATTAGACTTGCGAAAATCTTGATGGTTTCTCAAGCATTCCTTAACTTCAAACTCCCATATCTCGCGAACGGATTGACGAACTCGAGAAATTCCTGTTGCATCTGAAAGTAGAGACTAGCCCGATTAGAATGGTGTGGGTACTTTTCCCCTAGGCCGTTCCAGTTATTCGTTTCTAGCATCAGAATTGCGAAAATTTCGATGGTTTCTCAACCATTCCTTAACTTCAAACTCCCATATCTCGTGAACGGATTGACGAGCTCGAGAAATTCCTGTTGCATCTGAAAGTAGAATCTCGCCCGATTACAATTGTGTTTGTACTCTTCCCCTAGGCCATTCCAGTTGTTCGTTTCTAGCATCAGAATTGCGAAAATTTCGATGGCTTCTCAACCATTCCTTAACTTCAAACTCCCATATCTCGTGAACGGATTTACGAAATCGAGAAATTCCTGTTGCATCTGAAAGTAGAAGCTCGCCCGATTACAAAGATATGTGTGTTTTCCCCTAGGCCTTTGTAGTTATTGGTTTCGAGTATCAGACTTTCGAAAATTTTGATGGTTTCTCAAGCATTCCTTAACTTCAAACTCCCATATCTCGCGAACGCATTGACGAACTCGAGAAATTCCTGTTGCATCTGAAATTAGAGACTCGCCCGATTAGAATGGTGTGTGTACTTTTCCCATAGGCCTTTGTAGTTATTGGTTGCGAGTATCAGAATTGCGAAAATTTTGATGGTTTCTCAACCATTCCTTAACTTCAAACTCCCATATCTCGTGAACGGATTTACGAAATCGAGAAATTCCTGTTGCATCTGAAAGTAGAAGCTCGCCCGATTACAAAGATATGTGTGTTTTTCCGCTAGGCCTTTGTAGTTATTGGTTTCGAGTATCAGACTTGCGAAAATTTTGAGGGTTTCCCAACCATTACTTAACTCCAAACCCCCATATCTCGCGAACGGATTTACGAAATCGAGAAATTCCTGTTGCATCTGAAAGTAGAAACTCGCCCGATGACAATGGTGTGTGTACTTTTCCCCTAGGCCATTCCAGTTATTCGTTTCTAGCATCAGAATTGCGAAAATGTTGATGGTTTCTCAACCATTCCTTAACTTCAAACTCCCATATCTCGTGAACGGATTTACGAAATCGAGAAATTCCTGTTGCATCTGAAAGTAGAAACTCGCCCGATTACAAAGATATGTGTGTTTTTCCCCTAGGCCTTTGTAGTTATTGGTTTCGAGTATCAGACTTTCGAAAATTTTGATGGTTTCTCAAGCATTCCTTAACTTCAAGCTCCCATATCTCGCGAACGCATTGACGAACTCGAGAAATTCCTGTTGCATCTGAAAGTAGTGACTCGCCCGATTAGAATGGTGTGTGTACTTTTCCCCTAGGCCATTTCAGTTATTCGTTTCTAGCATCAGAATTGCGAAAATTTCGATGGCTTCTCAACCCTTCCTTAACTTCAAACTCCCATATCTCGTGAACGGATCGACGAGCTCGAGAAATTCCTGTTGCATCTGAAAGTAGAAACTCGCCCGATTACAAAGATATGTGTGTTTTTCCCCTAGGCCTTTGTAGTTATTGGTTTCGAGTATCAGACTTGCGAAAATTTTGATGGTTCCTCAACCATTCCTTAACTTCAAACTCCCATATCTCGCGCACGAATTGACGAACTCGAGCAATTCCTGTTGCATCTGAAAGTAGAAACTCGCCCGATTACAATGGTGTGTGTACTCTTCCCCTAGGCCATTCCAGTTGTTCGTTTCTAGCATCAGAATTGCGAAAATTTTGATGGTTTCTCAACCATTCCTTAACTTCAAACTCCCATATCTCGTGAACGGATTGACGAACTCGAGAAATTCCTGTTGCATCTGAAAGTAGAAACTCGCCCGATTACAAAGATATGTGTGTTTTTCCGCTAGGCCTTTGTAGTTATTGGTTTCGAGTATCAGACTTGCGAAAATTTTGAGGGTTTCCCAACCATTCCTTAACTCCAAACTCCCATATCTCGCGAACGGATTTACGAAATCGAGAAATTCCTGTTGCATCTGAAAGTAAAAACTCGCCCGATTACAAAGATATGTGTGTTTTTCCCCTAGGCCTTTGTAGTTATTGGTTCCGAGTATCAGACTTTCGAAAATTTTGATGGTTTCTCAAGCATTCCTTAACTTCAAACTCCCATATCTCGCGAACGCATTGACGAACTCGAGAAATTCCTGTTGCATCTGAATGTAGAGACTCGCCCGATTAGAATGGTGTGTGTACTTTTCCCCTAGGCCATTCCAGTTATTCGTTTCTAGCATCAGAATTGCGAAAATTTCGATGGCTTCTCAACCATTCCTTAACTTCAAACTCCCATATCTCGTGAACGGATTTACGAAATCGAGAAATTCCTGTTGCATCTGAAAGTAGAAGCTCGCCCGAATACAACGGTATGTGTATTTTTCCCATGGGCCTTTGTAGTTATTGGTTGCGAGTATCAGAATTGCGAAAATTTTGATGGTTTCTCAACCATTCCTTAACATCAAACTCCCATATCTCGCGAACGGATTGACGAACTCGAGAAATTCCTGTTGCATCTGATAGTGGAAACTCGCCCGATTACAAAGATATGTGTGTTTTTCCGCTAGGCCTTTGTAGTTATTGGTTTCGAGTATCAGACTTGCGAAAATTTTGAGGGTTTCCCAACCATTCCTTAACTCCAAACTCCCATGTCTCGCGAACGGATTGACGAAATCGAGAAATTCCTGTTGCATCTGAAAGAAAAACTCGCCCGATTACAAAGATATGTGTGTTTTTCCCCTAGGCCTTTGTAGTTATTGCTTTCAAGTATCAGACTTTCGAAAATTTTGATGGTTTCTCAAGCATTCCTTAACTTCAAACTCCCATATCTCGCGAACGCATTGACGAACTCGAGAAATTCCTGTTGCATCTGAAATTAGAGACTCGCCCGATTAGAATGGTGTGTGTACTTTTCCCATAGGCCTTTGTAGTTATTGGTTGCGAGTATCAGAATTGCGAAAATTTTGATGGTTTCTCAACCATTCCTTAACTTCAAACTCCCATATCTCGTAAACGGATTTACGAAATCGAGAAATTCCTGTTGCATCTGAAAGTAGGAGCTCGCCCGATTACAAAGATATGTGTGTTTTTCCGCTAGGCCTTTGTAGTTATTGGTTTCGAGTATCAGACTTGCGAAAATTTTGAGGGTTTCCCAACCATTCCTTAACTCCAAACTCCCATATCTCGCGAACGGATTTACGAAATCGAGAAATTCCTGTTGCATCTGAAAGTAAAAACTCGCCCGATTACAAAGATATGTGTGTTTTTCCCCTAGGCCTTTGTAGTTATTGGTTCCGAGTATCAGACTTTCGAAAATTTTGATGGTTTCTCAAGCATTCCTTAACTTCAAACTCCCATATCTCGCGAACGCATTGACGAACTCGAGAAATTCCTGTTGCATCTGAATGTAGAGACTCGCCCGATTAGAATGGTGTGTGTACTTTTCCCCTAGGCCATTCCAGTTATTCGTTTCTAGCATCAGAATTGCGAAAATTTCGATGGCTTCTCAACCATTCCTTAACTTCAAACTCCCATATCTCGTGAACGGATTTACGAAAGCTAGAAATTCCTGTTGCATCTGTAAGTAGAAGCTCGCCCGAATACAACGGTATGTGTATTTTTCCCATGGGCCTTTGTAGTTATTGGTTGCGAGTATCAGAATTGCGAAAATTTTGATGGTTTCTCAACCATTTCTTAACATCAAACTCCCATATCTCGCGAACGGATTGACGAACTCGAGAAATTCCTGTTGCATCTGATAGTGGAAACTCGCCCGATTACAAAGATATGTGTGTTTTTCCGCTAGGCCTTTGTAGTTATTGGTTTCGAGTATCAGACTTGCGAAAATTTTGAGGGTTTCCCAACCATTCCTTAACTCCAAACTCCCATATCTCGCGAACGGATTTACGAAATCGAGAAATTCCTGTTGCATCTGAAAGTAAAAACTCGCCCGATTACAAAGATATGTGTGTTTTTCCCCTAGGCCTTTGTAGTTATTGGTTTCGAGTATCAGACTTTCGAAAATTTTGATGGTTTCTCAAGCATTCCTTAACTTCAAACTCCCATATCTCGCGAACGCATTGACGAACTCGAGAAATTCCTGTTGCATCTGAAATTAGAGACTCGCCCGATTAGAATGGTGTGTGTACATTTCCCATAGGCCTTTGTAGTTATTGGTTGCGAGTATCAGAATTGCGAAAATTTTGATGGTTTCTCAACCATTCCTTAACTTCAAACTCCCATATCTCGTAAACGGATTTACGAAATCGAGAAATTCCTGTTGCATCTGAAAGTAGAAGCTCGCCCGATTACAAAGATATGTGTGTTTTTCCGCTAGGCCTTTGTAGTTATTGGTTTCGAGTATCAGACTTGCGAAAATTTTGAGGGTTTCCCAACCATTCCTTAACTCCAAACCCCCATATCTCGCGAACGGATTTACGAAATCGAGAAATTCCTGTTGCATCTGAAAGTAGAAACTCGCCCGATGACAATGGTGTGTGTACTTTTCCCCTAGGCCATTCCAGTTATTCGTTTCTAGCATCAGAATTGCGAAAATGTTGATGGTTTCTCAACCATTCCTTAACTTCAAACTCCCATATCTCGTGAACGGATTGACGAACTCGAGAAATTCCTGTTGCATCTGAAAGTAGAAACTCGCTCGATTACAAAGATATGTGTGTTTTTCCGCTAGGCCTTCGTAGTTATTGGTTTCGAGTATCAGACTTGCGAAAACTTTGAGGGTTTCCCAACCATTCATTAACTCCAAACTCCCATATCTCGCGAACGGATTTACGAAATCGAGAAATTCCTGTTGCATCTGAAAGTAGAAACTCGCCCGATTACAAAGATATGTGTGTTTTTCCCCTAGGCCTTTGTAGTTATTGGTTTCGAGTATCAGACTTGCGAAAATTTTGATGGTTCCTCAACCATTCCTTAACTTCAAACTCCCATATCTCGCGCACGAATTGACGAACTCGAGCAATGCCTGTTGCATCTGAAAGTAGAAACTCGCCCGATTACAATGGTGTGTGTACTCTTCCCCTAGGCCATTCCAGTTGTTCGTTTCTAGCATCAGAATTGCGAAAATTTTGATGGTTTCTCAACCATTGCTTAACTTCAAACTCCCATATCTCGTGAACGGATTGACGAACTCGAGAAATTCCTGTTGCATCTGAAAGTAGAAACTCGCCCGATTACAAAGATATGTGTGTTTTTCCGCTAGGCCTTTGTAGTTATTGGTTTCGAGTATCAGACTTGCGAAAACTTTGAGGGTTTCCCAACCATTCATTAACTCCGAACTCCCATATCTCGCGAACGGATTTACGAAATCGAGAAATTCCTGTTGCATCTGAAAGTAGAAACTCGCCCGATTACAAAGATATGTGTGTTTTTCCCCTAGGCCTTTGTAGTTATTGGTTTCGAGTATCAGACATGCGAAAATTTTCAGGGTTTCCCAACCATTCCTTAACTCCAAACCCCCATATCTCGCGAACGGATTTACGAAATCGAGAAATTCCTGTTGCATCTGAAAGTAGAAACTCGCCCGATGACAATAGTGTGTGTACTTTTCCCCTAGGCCATTCCAGTTATTCGTTTCTAGCATCAGAATTGCGAAAACGTTGATGGTTTCTCAAACATTCCTTAACTTCAAGCGCCCATATCTCGCGAACGGATTGACGAACTCGAGAAATTCCTGTTGCATCTGAAAGTAGAAACTCGCCCGATTACAATGGTGTGTGTACTCTTCCCCTAGGCCATTCCAGTTGTTCGTTTCTAGCATCAGAATTGCGAAAATTTTGATGGTTTCTCAACCATTCCTTAACTTCAAACTCCCATATCTCGTGAACGGATTGACGAGCTCGAGAAATTCCTGTTGCATCTGAAAGTAGAAACTCGCCCGATTACAAAGATATGTGTGTTTCCCCCCTAGGCCTTTGTAGTTATTGGTTTCGAGTATCAGACTTGCGAAAATTTTGATGGTTCCTCAACCATTCCTTAACTTCAAACTCCCATATCTCGCGCACGAATTGACGAACTCGAGCAATTCCTGTTGCATCTGAAAGTAAAAACTCGCCCGATTACAATGGTGTGTGTACTCTTCCCCTAGGCCATTCCAGTTGTTCGTTTCTAGCATCAGAATTGCGAAAATTTTGATGGTTTCTCAACCATTCCTTAACTTCAAACTCCCATATCTCGTGAACGGATTGACGAACTCGAGAAATTCCTGTTGCATCTGAAAGTACAAACTCGCCCGATTACAAAGATATGTGTGTTTTTCCGCTAGGCCTTTGTAGTTATTGGTTTCGAGTATCAGACTTGCGAAAACTTTGAGGGTTTCCCAACCATTCATTAACTCCGAACTCCCATATCTCGCGAACGGATTTACGAAATCGAGTTTTTCCTGTTGCATCTGAAAGTAGAAACTCGCCCGATTACAAAGATATGTGTGTCTTTCCCCTAGGCCTTTGTAGTTATTGGTTTCGAGTATCAGACTTTCGAAAATTTTGATGGTTTCTCAAGCATTCCTTAACTTCAAACTCCCATATCTCGCGAACGCATTGACGAACTCGAGAAATTCCTGTTGCATCTGAAAGTAGAGACTCGCCCGATTAGAATGGTGTGTGTACTTTTCCCCTAGGCCATTCCAGTTATTCGTTTCTAGCATCAGAATTGCGAAAATTTCGATGGCTTCTCAACCATTCCTTAACTTCAAACTCCCATATCTCGTGAACGGATTTACGAAATCGAGAAATTCCTGTTGCATCTGAAAGTAGAAACTCGCTCGATTACAAAGATATGTGTGTTTTTCCGCTAGGCCTTTGTAGTTATTGGTTTCGAGTATCAGACTTGCGAAAACTTTGAGGGTTTCCCAACCATTCATTAACTCCAAACTCCCATATCTCGCGAACGGATCTACGAAATCGAGAAATTCCTGTTGCATCTGAAAGTAGAAACTCGCCCGATTACAAAGATATGTGTGTTTTTCCCCTAGGCCTTTGTAGTTATTGGTTTCGAGTATCAGACTTGCGAAAATTTTGATGGTTCCTCAACCATTCCTTAACTTCAAACTCCCATATCTCGCGCACGAATTGACGAACTCGAGCAATTCCTGTTGCATCTGAAAGTAGAAACTCGTCCGATTACAATGGTGTGTGTACTCTTCCCCTAGGCCATTCCAGTTGTTCGTTTCTAGCATCAGAATTGCGAAAATTTTGATGGTTTCTCAACCATTCCTTAACTTCAAACTCCCATATCTCGTGAACGGATTGACGAACTCGAGAAATTACTGTTGCATCTGAAAGTAGAAACTCGCCCGATTACAAAGATATGTGTGTTTTTCCGCTAGGCCTTTGTAGTTATTGGTTTCGAGTATCAGACTTGCGAAAACTTTGAGGGTTTCCCAACCATTCATTAACTCCGAACTCCCATATCTCGCGAACGGATTTACGAAATCGAGAAATTCCTGTTGCATCTGAAAGTAGAAACTCGCCCGATTACAAAGATATGTGTGTTTTTCCTCTAGGCCTTTGTAGTTATTGGTTTCGAGTATCAGACATGCGAAAATTTTCAGGGTTTCCCAACCATTCCTTAACTCCAAACCCCCATATCTCGCGAACGGATTTACGAAATCGAGAAATTCCTGTTGCATCTGAAAGTAGAAACTCGCCCGATGACAATAGTGTGTGTACTTTTCCCCTAGGCCATTCCAGTTATTCGTTTCTAGCATCAGAATTGCGAAAATGTTGATGGTTTCTCAAACATTCCTTAACTTCAAGCGCCCATATCTCGCGAACGGATTGACGAACTCGAGAAATTCCTGTTGCATCTGAAAGTAGAAACTCGCCCGATTACAATGGTGTGTGTACTCTTCCCCTAGGCCATTCCAGTTGTTCGTTTCTAGCATCAGAATTGCGAAAATTTTGATGGTTTCTCAACCATTCCTTAACTTCAAACTCCCATATCTCGTGAACGGATTGACGAGCTCGAGAAATTCCTGTTGCATCTGAAAGTAGAAACTCGCCCGATTACAAAGATATGTGTGTTTCCCCCCTAGGCCTTTGTAGTTATTGGTTTCGAGTATCAGACTTGCGAAAATTTTGATGGTTCCTCAACCATTCCTTAACTTCAAACTCCCATATCTCGCGCACGAATTGACGAACTCGAGCAATTCCTGTTGCATCTGAAAGTAAAAACTCGCCCGATTACAATGGTGTGTGTACTCTTCCCCTAGGCCATTCCAGTTGTTCGTTTCTAGCATCAGAATTGCGAAAATTTTGATGGTTTCTCAACCATTCCTTAACTTCAAACTCCCATATCTCGTGAACGGATTGACGAACTCGAGAAATTCCTGTTGCATCTGAAAGTACAAACTCGCCCGATTACAAAGATATGTGTGTTTTTCCGCTAGGCCTTTGTAGTTATTGGTTTCGAGTATCAGACTTGCGAAAACTTTGAGGGTTTCCCAACCATTCATTAACTCCGAACTCCCATATCTCGCGAACGGATTTACGAAATCGAGAAATTCCTGTTGCATCTGAAAGTAGAAACTCGCCCGATTACAAAGATATGTGTGTTTTTCCCCTAGGCCTTTGTAGTTATTGGTTTCGAGTATCAGACTTTCGAAAATTTTGATGGTTTCTCAAGCATTCCTTAACTTCAAACTCCCATATCTCGCGAACGCATTGACGAACTCGAGAAATTCCTGTTGCATCTGAAAGTAGAGACTCGCCCGATTAGAATGGTGTGTGTACTTTTCCCCTAGGCCATTCCAGTTATTCGTTTCTAGCATCAGAATTGCGAAAATTTCGATGGCTTCTCAACCATTCCTTAACTTCAAACTCCCATATCTCGTGAACGGATTTACGAAATCGAGAAATTCCTGTTGCATCTGAAAGTAGAAACTCCCTCGATTACAAAGATATGTGTGTTTTTCCGCTAGGCCTTTGTAGTTATTGGTTTCGAGTATCAGACTTGCGAAAACTTTGAGGGTTTCCCAACCATTCATTAACTCCAAACTCCCATATCTCGCGAACGGATCTACGAAATCGAGAAATTCCTGTTGCATCTGAAAGTAGAAACTCGCCCGATTACAAAGATATGTGTGTTTTTCCCCTAGGCCTTTGTAGTTATTGGTTTCGAGTATCAGACTTGCGAAAATTTTGATGGTTCCTCAACCATTCCTTAACTTCAAACTCCCATATCTCGCGCACGAATTGACGAACTCGAGCAATTCCTGTTGCATCTGAAAGTAGAAACTCGCCCGATTACAATGGTGTGTGTACTCTTCCCCTAGGCCATTCCAGTTGTTCGTTTCTAGCATCAGAATTGCGAAAATTTTGATGGTTTCTCAACCATTCCTTAACTTCAAACTCCCATATCTCGTGAACGGATTGACGAACTCGAGAAATTACTGTTGCATCTGAAAGTAGAAACTCTCCCGATTACAAAGATATGTGTGTTTTTCCGCTAGGCCTTTGTAGTTATTGGTTTCGAGTATCAGACTTGCGAAAACTTTGAGGGTTTCCCAACCATTCATTAACTCCGAACTCCCATATCTCGCGAACGGATTTACGAAATCGAGAAATTCCTGTTGCATCTGAAAGTAGAAACTCGCCCGATGACAATAGTGTGTGTACTTTTCCCCTAGGCCATTCCAGTTATCCGTTTCTAGCATCAGAATTGCGAAAATGTTGATGGTTTCTCAAACATTCCTTAACTTCAAGCGCCCATATCTCGCGAACGGATTGACGAACTCGAGAAATTCCTGTTGCATCTGGAAGTAGAAACTCGCCCGATTACAATGGTGTGTGTACTCTTCCCCTAGGCCATTCCAGTTGTTCGTTTCTAGCATCAGAATTGCGAAAATTTTGATGGTTTCTCAACCATTCCTTAACTTCAAACTCCCATATCTCGTGAACGGATTGACGAGCTCGAGAAATTCCTGTTGCATCTGAAAGTAGAAACTCGCCCGATTACAAAGATATGTGTGTTTTTCCCCTAGGCCTTCGTAGTTATTGGTTTCGAGTATCAGACTTGCGAAAATTTTGATGGTTCCTCAACCATTCCTTAACTTCAAACTCCCATATCTCGCGCACGAATTGACGAACTCGAGCAATTCCTGTTGCATCTGAAAGTAGAAACTCGCCCGATTACAATGGTGTGTGTACTCTTCCCCTAGGCCATTCCAGTTGTTCGTTTCTAGCATCAGAATTGGGAAAATTTTGATGGTTTCTCAACCATTCCTTAACTTCAAACTCCCATATCTCGTGAACGGATTGACGAACTCGAGAAATTCCTGTTGCATCTGAAAGTAGAAACTCGCCCGATTACAAAGATATGTGTGTTTTTCCGCTAGGCCTTTGTAGTTATTGGTTTCGAGTATCAGACTTGCGAAAACTTTGAGGGTTTCCCAACCATTCATTAACTCCGAACTCCCATATCTCGCGAACGGATTTTCGAAATCGAGAAATTCCTGTTGCATCTGAAAGTAGAAACTCGCCCGATTACAAAGATATGTGTGTTTTTCCCCTAGGCCTTTGTAGTTATTGGTTTCGAGTATCAGACTTGCGAAAATTTTCAGGGTTTCCCAACCATTCCTTAACTCCAAACCCCCATATCTCGCGAACGGATTTACGAAATCGAGAAATTCCTGTTGCATCTGAAAGTAGAAACTCGCCCGATGACAATAGTGTGTGTACTTTTCCCCTAGGCCATTCCAGTTATTCGTTTCTAGCATCAGAATTGCGAAAATGTTGATGGTTTCTCAAACATTCCTTAACTTCAAGCGCCCATATCTCGCGAACGGATTGACGAACTCGAGAAATTCCTGTTGCATCTGAAAGTAGAAACTCGCCCGATTACAATGGTGTGTGTACTCTTCCCCTAGGCCATTCCAGTTGTTCGTTTCTAGCATCAGAATTGCGAAAATTTTGATGGTTTCTCAACCATTCCTTAAATTCAAACTCCCATATCTCGTGAACGGATTGACGAGCTCGAGAAATTCCTGTTGCATCTGAAAGTAGAAACTCGCCCGATTACAAAGATATGTGTGTTTTTCCCCTAGGCCTTTGTAGTTATTGGTTTCGAGTATCAGACTTGCGAAAATTTTGATGGTTCCTCAACCATTCCTTAACTTCAAACTCCCATATCTCGCGCACGAATTGACGAACTCGAGCAATTCCTGTTGCATCTGAAAGTAGAAACTCGCCCGATTAGAATGGTGTGTGTACTTTTCCCCTAGGCCATTCCAGTTATTCGTTTCTAGCATCAGAATTGCGAAAATTTCGATGGCTTCTCAACCATTCCTTAACTTCAAACTCCCATATCTCGTGAACGGATTTACGAAATCGAGAAATTCCTGTTGCATCTGAAAGTAGAAGCTCGCCCGATTACAACGGTATGTGTATTTTTCCCATAGGCCTTTGTAGTTATTGGTTGCGTGTATCAGAATTGCGAAAATTTTGATGGTTTCTCAACCATTCCTTAACATCAAACTCCCATATCTCGCGAACGGATTGACGAACTCGAGAAATTCCTGTTGCATCTGAAAGTGGAAACTCGCCCGATTACAAAGATATGTGTGTTTTTCCGCTAGGCCTTTGTAGTTATTGGTTTCGAGTATTAGACTTGCGAAAATCTTGATGGTTTCTCAAGCATTCCTTAACTTCAAACTCCCATATCTCGCGAACGGATTGACGAACTCGAGAAATTCCTGTTGCATCTGAAAGTAGAGACTAGCCCGATTAGAATGGTGTGGGTACTTTTCCCCTAGGCCGTTCCAGTTATTCGTTTCTAGCATCAGAATTGCGAAAATTTCTATGGTTTCTCAACCATTCCTTAACTTCAAACTCCCATATCTCGTGAACGGATTGACGAGCTCGAGAAATTCCTGTTGCATCTGAAAGTAGAATCTCGCCCGATTACAATTGTGTTTGTACTCTTCCCCTAGGCCATTCCAGTTGTTCGTTTCTAGCATCAGAATTGCGAAAATTTCGATGGCTTCTCAACCATTCCTTAACTTCAAACTCCCATATCTCGTGAACGGATTTACGAAATCGAGAAATTCCTGTTGCATCTGAAAGTAGAAGCTCGCCCGATTACAAAGATATGTGTGTTTTTCCCCTAGGCCTTTGTAGTTATTGGTTTCGAGTATCAGACTTGCGAAAATTTTGATGGTTTCTCAAGCATTCCTTAACTTCAAACTCCCATATCTCGCGAACGCATTGACGAACTCGAGAAATTCCTGTTGCATCTGAAATTAGAGACTCGCCCGATTAGAATGGTGTGTGTACTTTTCCCATAGGCCTTTGTAGTTATTGGTTGCGAGTATCAGAATTGCGAAAATTTTGATGGTTTCTCAACCATTCCTTAACTTCAAACTCCCATATCTCGTGAACGGATTTACGAAATCGAGAAATTCCTGTTGCATCTGAAAGTAGAAGCTCGCCCGATTACAAAGATATGTGTGTTTTTCCGCTAGGCCTTTGTAGTTATTGGTTTCGAGTATCAGACTTGCGAAAATTTTGAGGGTTTCCCAACCATTACTTAACTCCAAACCCCCATATCTCGCGAACGGATTTACGAAATCGAGAAATTCCTGTTGCATCTGAAAGTAGAAACTCGCCCGATGACAATGGTGTGTGTACTTTTCCCCTAGGCCATTCCAGTTATTCGTTTCTAGCATCAGAATTGCGAAAATGTTGATGGTTTCTCAACCATTCCTTAACTTCAAACTCCCATATCTCGTGAACGGATTGACGAACTCGAGAAATTCCTGTTGCATCTGAAAGTAGAAACTCGCTCGATTACAAAGATATGTGTGTTTTTCAGCTAGGCCTTTGTAGTTATTGGTTTCGAGTATCAGACTTGCGAAAACTTTGAGGGTTTCCCAACCATTCATTAACTCCAAACTCCCATATCTCGCCAACGGATTTACGAAATCGAGAAATTCCTGTTGCATCTGAAAGTAGAAACTCGCCCGATTACAAAGATATGTGTGTTTTTCCCCTAGGCCTTTGTAGTTATTGGTTTCGAGTATCAGACTTTCGAAAATTTTGATGGTTTCTCAAGCATTCCTTAACTTCAAGCTCCCATATCTCGCGAACGCATTGACGAACTCGAGAAATTCCTGTTGCATCTGAAAGTAGTGACTCGCCCGATTAGAATGGTGTGTGTACTTTTCCCCTAGGCCATTTCAGTTATTCGTTTCTAGCATCAGAATTGCGAAAATTTCGATGGCTTCTCAACCCTTCCTTAACTTCAAACTCCCATATCTCGTGAACGGATTTACGAAATCGAGAAATTCCTGTTGCATCTGAAAGTAGAGACTCGCCCGATTAGAATGGTGTGGGTACTTTTCCCCTAGGCCGTTCCAGTTATTAGTTTCTAGCATTAGAATTGCGAAAATTTTGATGGTTTCTCAACCATTCCTTAACTTCAAACTCCCATATCTCGTGAACGGATTGACGAGCTCGAGAAATTCCTGTTGCATCTGAAAGTAGAAACTCGCCCGATTACAAAGATATGTGTGTTTTTCCCCTAGGCCTTTGTAGTTATTGGTTTCGAGTATCAGACTTTCGAAAATTTTGATGGTTTCTCAAGCATTCCTTAACTTCAAACTCCCATATCTCGCGAACGCATTGACGAACTCGAGAAATTCCTGTTGCATCTGAATGTAGAGACTCGCCCGATTAGAATGGTGTGTGTACTTTTCCCCTAGGCCATTCCAGTTATTCGTTTCTAGCATCAGAATTGCGAAAATTTCGATGGCTTCTCAACCATTCCTTAACTTCAAACTCCCATATCTCGTGAACGGATTTACGAAATCGAGAAATTCCTGTTGCATCTGAAATTAGAGACTCGCCCGATTAGAATGGTGTGTGTACTTTTCCCATAGGCCTTTGTAGTTATTGGTTGCGAGTATCAGAATTGCGAAAATTTTGATGGTTTCTCAACCATTCCTTAACTTCAAACTCCCATATCTCGTGAACGGATTGACGAGCTCGAGAAATTCCTGTTGCATCTGAAAGTAGAATCTCGCCCGATTACAATTGTGTTTGTACTCTTCCCCTAGGCCATTCCAGTTGTTCGTTTCTAGCATCAGAATTGCGAAAATTTCGATGGCTTCTCAACCATTCCTTAACTTCAAACTCCCATATCTCGTGAACGGATTTACGAAATCGAGAAATTCCTGTTGCATCTGAAAGTAGAAGCTCGCCCGATTACAAAGATATGTGTGTTTTTCCCCTAGGCCTTTGTAGTTATTGGTTTCGAGTATCAGACTTGCGAAAATTTTGATGGTTTCTCAAGCATTCCTTAACTTCAAACTCCCATATCTCGCGAACGCATTGACGAACTCGAGAAATTCCTGTTGCATCTGAAATTAGAGACTCGCCCGATTAGAATGGTGTGTGTACTTTTCCCATAGGCCTTTGTAGTTATTGGTTGCGAGTATCAGAATTGCGAAAATTTTGATGGTTTCTCAACCATTCCTTAACTTCAAACTCCCATATCTCGTGAACGGATTTACGAAATCGAGAAATTCCTGTTGCATCTGAAAGTAGAAGCTCGCCCGATTACAAAGATATGTGTGTTTTTCCGCTAGGCCTTTGTAGTTATTGGTTTCGAGTATCAGACTTGCGAAAATTTTGAGGGTTTCCCAACCATTACTTAACTCCAAACCCCCATATCTCGCGAACGGATTTACGAAATCGAGAAATTCCTGTTGCATCTGAAAGTAGAAACTCGCCAGATGACAATGGTGTGTGTACTTTTCCCCTAGGCCATTCCAGTTATTCGTTTCTAGCATCAGAATTGCGAAAATGTTGATGGTTTCTCAACCATTCCTTAACTTCAAACTCCCATATCTCGTGAACGGATTGACGAACTCGAGAAATTCCTGTTGCATCTGAAAGTAGAAACTCGCTCGATTACAAAGATATGTGTGTTTTTCAGCTAGGCCTTTGTAGTTATTGGTTTCGAGTATCAGACTTGCGAAAACTTTGAGGGTTTCCCAACCATTCATTAACTCCAAACTCCCATATCTCGCCAACGGATTTACGAAATCGAGAAATTCCTGTTGCATCTGAAAGTAGAAACTCGCCCGATTACAAAGATATGTGTGTTTTTCCCCTAGGCCTTTGTAGTTATTGGTTTCGAGTATCAGACTTTCGAAAATTTTGATGGTTTCTCAAGCATTCCTTAACTTCAAGCTCCCATATCTCGCGAACGCATTGACGAACTCGAGAAATTCCTGTTGCATCTGAAAGTAGTGACTCGCCCGATTAGAATGGTGTGTGTACTTTTCCCCTAGGCCATTTCAGTTATTCGTTTCTAGCATCAGAATTGCGAAAATTTCGATGGCTTCTCAACCCTTCCTTAACTTCAAACTCCCATATCTCGTGAACGGATTTACGAAATCGAGAAATTCCTGTTGCATCTGAAAGTAGAGACTCGCCCGATTAGAATGGTGTGGGTACTTTTCCCCTAGGCCGTTCCAGTTATTAGTTTCTAGCATTAGAATTGCGAAAATTTCGATGGTTTCTCAACCATTCCTTAACTTCAAACTCCCATATCTCGTGAACGGATTGACGAGCTCGAGAAATTCCTGTTGCATCTGAAAGTAGAAACTCGCCCGATTACAAAGATATGTGTGTTTTTCCCCTAGGCCTTTGTAGTTATTGGTTTCGAGTATCAGACTTGCGAAAATTTTGATGGTTCCTCAACCATTCCTTAACTTCAAACTCCCATATCTCGCGCACGAATTGACGAACTCGAGCAATTCCTGTTGCATCTGAAAGTAGAAACTCGCCCGATTACAATGGTGTGTGTACTCTTCCCCTAGGCCATTCCAGTTGTTCGTTTCTAGCATCAGAATTGCGAAAATTTTGATGGTTTCTCAACCATTCCTTAACTTCAAACTCCCATATCTCGTGAACGGATTGACGAACTCGAGAAATTCCTGTTGCATCTGAAAGTAGAAACTCGCCCGATTACAAAGATATGTGTGTTTTTCCGCTAGGCCTTTGTAGTTATTGGTTTCGAGTATCAGACTTGCGAAAATTTTGAGGGTTTCCCAACCATTCCTTAACTCCAAACTCCCATATCTCGCGAACGGATTTACGAAATCGAGAAATTCCTGTTGCATCTGAAAGTAAAAACTCGCCCGATTACAAAGATATGTGTGTTTTTCCCCTAGGCCTTTGTAGTTATTGGTTCCGAGTATCAGACTTTCGAAAATTTTGATGGTTTCTCAAGCATTCCTTAACTTCAAACTCCCATATCTCGCGAACGCATTGACGAACTCGAGAAATTCCTGTTGCATCTGAATGTAGAGACTCGCCCGATTAGAATGGTGTGTGTACTTTTCCCCTAGGCCATTCCAGTTATTCGTTTCTAGCATCAGAATTGCGAAAATTTCGATGGCTTCTCAACCATTCCTTAACTTCAAACTCCCATATCTCGTGAACGGATTTACGAAATCGAGAAATTCCTGTTGCATCTGAAAGTAGAAACTCGCCCGATTACAAAGATATGTGTGTTTTTCCCCTAGGCCTTTGTAGTTATTGGTTTCGAGTATCAGACATGCGAAAATTTTCAGGGTTTCCCAACCATTCCTTAACTCCAAACCCCCATATCTCGCGAACGGATTTACGAAATCGAGAAATTCCTGTTGCATCTGAAAGTAGAAACTCGCCCGATGACAATAGTGTGTGTACTTTTCCCCTAGGCCATTCCAGTTATTCGTTTCTAGCATCAGAATTGCGAAAATGTTGATGGTTTCTCAAACATTCCTTAACTTCAAGCGCCCATATCTCGCGAACGGATTGACGAACTCGAGAAATTCCTGTTGCATCTGAAAGTAGAAACTCGCCCGATTACAATGGTGTGTGTACTCTTCCCCTAGGCCATTCCAGTTGTTCGTTTCTAGCATCAGAATTGCGAAAATTTTGATGGTTTCTCAACCATTCCTTAACTTCAAACTCCCATATCTCCTGAACGGATTGACGAGCTCGAGAAATTCCTGTTGCATCTGAAAGTAGAAACTCGCCCGATTACAAAGATATGTGTGTTTCCCCCCTAGGCCTTTGTAGTTATTGGTTTCGAGTATCAGACTTGCGAAAATTTTGATGGTTCCTCAACCATTCCTTAACTTCAAACTCCCATATCTCGCGCACGAATTGACGAACTCGAGCAATTCCTGTTGCATCTGAAAGTAAAAACTCGCCCGATTACAATGGTGTGTGTACTCTTCCCCTAGGCCATTCCAGTTGTTCGTTTCTAGCATCAGAATTGCGAAAATTTGGATGGTTTCTCAACCATTCCTTAACTTCAAACTCCCATATCTCGTGAACGGATTGACGAACTCGAGAAATTCCTGTTGCATCTGAAAGTACAAACTCGCCCGATTACAAAGATATGTGTGTTTTTCCGCTAGGCCTTTGTAGTTATTGGTTTCGAGTATCAGACTTGCGAAAACTTTGAGGGTTTCCCAACCATTCATTAACTCCGAACTCCCATATCTCGCGAACGGATTTACGAAATCGAGAAATTCCTGTTGCATCTGAAAGTAGAAGCTCGCCCGATTACAACGGTATGTGTATTTTTCCCATAGGCCTTTGTAGTTATTGGTTGCGTGTATCAGAATTGCGAAAATTTTGATGGTTTCTCAACCATTCCTTAACATCAAACTCCCATATCTCGCGAACGGATTGACGAACTCGAGAAATTCCTGTTGCATCTGAAAGTGGAAACTCGCCCGATTACAAAGATATGTGTGTTTTTCCGCTAGGCCTTTGTAGTTATTGGTTTCGAGTATTAGACTTGCGAAAATCTTGATGGTTTCTCAAGCATTCCTTAACTTCAAACTCCCATATCTCGCGAACGGATTGACGAACTCGAGAAATTCCTGTTGCATCTGAAAGTAGAGACTAGCCCGATTAGAATGGTGTGGGTACTTTTCCCCTAGGCCGTTCCAGTTATTCGTTTCTAGCATCAGAATTGCGAAAATTTCTATGGTTTCTCAACCATTCCTTAACTTCAAACTCCCATATCTCGTGAACGGATTGACGAGCTCGAGAAATTCCTGTTGCATCTGAAAGTAGAATCTCGCCCGATTACAATTGTGTTTGTACTCTTCCCCTAGGCCATTCCAGTTGTTCGTTTCTAGCATCAGAATTGCGAAAATTTCGATGGCTTCTCAACCATTCCTTAACTTCAAACTCCCATATCTCGTGAACGGATTTACGAAATCGAGAAATTCCTGTTGCATCTGAAAGTAGAAGCTCGCCCGATTACAAAGATATGTGTGTTTTTCCCCTAGGCCTTTGTAGTTATTGGTTTCGAGTATCAGACTTGCGAAAATTTTGATGGTTTCTCAAGCATTCCTTAACTTCAAACTCCCATATCTCGCGAACGCATTGACGAACTCGAGAAATTCCTGTTGCATCTGAAATTAGAGACTCGCCCGATTAGAATGGTGTGTGTACTTTTCCCATAGGCCTTTGTAGTTATTGGTTGCGAGTATCAGAATTGCGAAAATTTTGATGGTTTCTCAACCATTCCTTAACTTCAAACTCCCATATCTCGTGAACGGATTTACGAAATCGAGAAATTCCTGTTGCATCTGAAAGTAGAAGCTCGCCCGATTACAAAGATATGTGTGTTTTTCCGCTAGGCCTTTGTAGTTATTGGTTTCGAGTATCAGACTTGCGAAAATTTTGAGGGTTTCCCAACCATTACTTAACTCCAAACCCCCATATCTCGCGAACGGATTTACGAAATCGAGAAATTCCTGTTGCATCTGAAAGTAGAAACTCGCCCGATGACAATGGTGTGTGTACTTTTCCCCTAGGCCATTCCAGTTATTCGTTTCTAGCATCAGAATTGCGAAAATGTTGATGGTTTCTCAACCATTCCTTAACTTCAAACTCCCATATCTCGTGAACGGATTGACGAACTCGAGAAATTCCTGTTGCATCTGAAAGTAGAAACTCGCTCGATTACAAAGATATGTGTGTTTTTCAGCTAGGCCTTTGTAGTTATTGGTTTCGAGTATCAGACTTGCGAAAACTTTGAGGGTTTCCCAACCATTCATTAACTCCAAACTCCCATATCTCGCCAACGGATTTACGAAATCGAGAAATTCCTGTTGCATCTGAAAGTAGAAACTCGCCCGATTACAAAGATATGTGTGTTTTTCCCCTAGGCCTTTGTAGTTATTGGTTTCGAGTATCAGACTTTCGAAAATTTTGATGGTTTCTCAAGCATTCCTTAACTTCAAGCTCCCATATCTCGCGAACGCATTGACGAACTCGAGAAATTCCTGTTGCATCTGAAAGTAGTGACTCGCCCGATTAGAATGGTGTGTGTACTTTTCCCCTAGGCCATTTCAGTTATTCGTTTCTAGCATCAGAATTGCGAAAATTTCGATGGCTTCTCAACCCTTCCTTAACTTCAAACTCCCATATCTCGTGAACGGATTTACGAAATCGAGAAATTCCTGTTGCATCTGAAAGTAGAGACTCGCCCGATTAGAATGGTGTGGGTACTTTTCCCCTAGGCCGTTCCAGTTATTAGTTTCTAGCATTAGAATTGCGAAAATTTTGATGGTTTCTCAACCATTCCTTAACTTCAAACTCCCATATCTCGTGAACGGATTGACGAGCTCGAGAAATTCCTGTTGCATCTGAAAGTAGAAACTCGCCCGATTACAAAGATATGTGTGTTTTTCCCCTAGGCCTTTGTAGTTATTGGTTTCGAGTATCAGACTTTCGAAAATTTTGATGGTTTCTCAAGCATTCCTTAACTTCAAACTCCCATATCTCGCGAACGCATTGACGAACTCGAGAAATTCCTGTTGCATCTGAATGTAGAGACTCGCCCGATTAGAATGGTGTGTGTACTTTTCCCCTAGGCCATTCCAGTTATTCGTTTCTAGCATCAGAATTGCGAAAATTTCGATGGCTTCTCAACCATTCCTTAACTTCAAACTCCCATATCTCGTGAACGGATTTACGAAATCGAGAAATTCCTGTTGCATCTGAAATTAGAGACTCGCCCGATTAGAATGGTGTGTGTACTTTTCCCATAGGCCTTTGTAGTTATTGGTTGCGAGTATCAGAATTGCGAAAATTTTGATGGTTTCTCAACCATTCCTTAACTTCAAACTCCCATATCTCGTGAACGGATTGACGAGCTCGAGAAATTCCTGTTGCATCTGAAAGTAGAATCTCGCCCGATTACAATTGTGTTTGTACTCTTCCCCTAGGCCATTCCAGTTGTTCGTTTCTAGCATCAGAATTGCGAAAATTTCGATGGCTTCTCAACCATTCCTTAACTTCAAACTCCCATATCTCGTGAACGGATTTACGAAATCGAGAAATTCCTGTTGCATCTGAAAGTAGAAGCTCGCCCGATTACAAAGATATGTGTGTTTTTCCCCTAGGCCTTTGTAGTTATTGGTTTCGAGTATCAGACTTGCGAAAATTTTGATGGTTTCTCAAGCATTCCTTAACTTCAAACTCCCATATCTCGCGAACGCATTGACGAACTCGAGAAATTCCTGTTGCATCTGAAATTAGAGACTCGCCCGATTAGAATGGTGTGTGTACTTTTCCCATAGGCCTTTGTAGTTATTGGTTGCGAGTATCAGAATTGCGAAAATTTTGATGGTTTCTCAACCATTTCCTTAACTTCAAACTCCCATATCTCGTGAACGGATTTACGAAATCGAGAAATTCCTGTTGCATCTGAAAGTAGAAGCTCGCCCGATTACAAAGATATGTGTGTTTTCCGCTAGGCCTTTGTAGTTATTGGTTTCGAGTATCAGACTTGCGAAAATTTTGAGGGTTTCCCAACCATTACTTAACTCCAAACCCCCATATCTCGCGAACGGATTTACGAAATCGAGAAATTCCTGTTGCATCTGAAAGTAGAAACTCGCCCGATGACAATGGTGTGTGTACTTTTCCCCTAGGCCATTCCAGTTATTCGTTTCTAGCATCAGAATTGCGAAAATGTTGATGGTTTCTCAACCATTCCTTAACTTCAAACTCCCATATCTCGTGGAACGGATTGACGAACTCGAGAAATTCCTGTTGCATCTGAAAGTAGAAACTCGCTCGATTACAAAGATATGTGTGTTTTTCAGCTAGGCCTTTGTAGTTATTGGTTCGAGTATCAGACTTGCGAAAACTTTGAGGGTTTCCCAACCATTCATTAACTCCAAACTCCCATATCTCGCCAACGGATTACGAAATCGAGAAATTCCTGTTGCATCTGAAAGTAGAAACTCGCCCGATTACAAAGATATGTGTGATTTTTCCCCTAGGCCTTTGTAGTTATTGGTTTCGAGTATCAGACTTTCGAAAATTTTGATGGTTTCTCAAGCATTCCTTAACTTCAAGCTCCCATATCTCGCGAACGCATTGACGAACTCGAGAAATTCCTGTTGCATCTGAAAGTAGTGACTCGCCCGATTAGAATGGTGTGTGTACTTTTCCCCTAGGCCATTTCAGTTATTCGTTTCTAGCATCAGAATTGCGAAAATTTCGATGGCTTCTCAACCCTTCCTTAACTTCAAACTCCATATCTCGTGAACGGATTTACGAATCGAGAATTCCTGTTGCATCTGAAAGTAGAGACTCGCCCGATTAGAATGGTGTGGGTACTTTTCCCCTAGGCCGTTCCAGTTATTAGTTTCTAGCATTAGAATTGCGAAATTTCGATGGTTTCTCAACCATTCCTTAACTTCAAACTCCCATATCTCGTGAACGGATTGACGAGCTCGAGAAATTCCTGTTGCATCTGAAAGTAGAAACTCGCCCGATTACAAAGATATGTGTGTTTTTCCCCTAGGCCTTTGTAGTTATTGTTTCGAGTATCAGACTTGCGAAAATTTTGATGGTTCCTCAACCATTCCTTAACTTCAAACTCCCATATCTCGCGCACGAATTGACGAAACTCGAGCAATTCCTGTTGCATCTGAAAGTAGAAACTCGCCCGATTACAATGGTGTGTGTACTCTTCCCCTAGGCCATTCAGTTGTTCGTTTCTAGCATCAGAATTGCGAAAATTTTGATGGTTCTCAACCATTCCTTAACTTCAAACTCCCATATCTCGTGAACGGATTGACGAACTCGAGAAATTCCTGTTGCATCTGAAAGTAGAAACTCGCCCGATTACAAAGATATGTGTGTTTTTCGCTAGGCCTTTGTAGTTATTGGTTTCGAGTATCAGACTTGCGAAAATTTTGAGGTTTCCCAACCATTCCTTAACTCCAAACTCCCATATCTCGCGAACGGATTTACGAAATCGAGAAATTCCTGTTGCATCTGAAAGTAAAAACTCGCCCGATTACAAAGATATGTGTGTTTTTCCCCTAGGCCTTTGTAGTTATTGGTTCCGAGTATCAGACTTTCGAAAATTTTGATGGTTTCTCAAGCATTCCTTAACTTCAAACTCCATATCTCGCGAACGCATTGACGAACTCGAGAAATTCCTGTTGCATCTGAATGTAGAGACTCGCCCGATTAGAATGGTGTGTGTACTTTTCCCCTAGGCCATTCCAGTTATTCGTTTCTAGAATCAGAATTGCGAAAATTTCGATGGCTTCTCAACCATTCCTTAACTTCAAACTCCCATATCTCGTGAACGGATTTACGAAATCGAGAAATTCCTGTTGCATCTGAAAGTAGAAACTCGCCCGAATACAAAGATATGTGTGTTTTTCCCCTAGGCCTTTGTAGTTATTGGTTTCGAGTATCAGACATGCGAAAATTTTCAGGGTTTCCCAACCATTCCTTAACTCCAAACCCCCATATCTCGCGAACGGATTTACGAAATCGAGAAATTCCTGTTGCATCTGAAAGTAGAAACTCGCCCGATGACAATAGTGTGTGTACTTTTCCCTTCCCCTAGGCCATTCCAGTTATTCGTTTCTAGCATCAGAATTGCGAAAATGTTGATGGTTTCTCAAACATTCCTTAACTTCAAGCGCCCATATCTCGCGAACGGATTGACGAACTCGAGAAATTCCTGTTGCATCTGAAAGTAGAAACTCGCCCGATTACAATGGTGTGTGTACTCTTCCCCTAGGCCATTCCAGTTGTTCGTTTCTAGCATCAGAATTGCGAAAATTTTGATGGTTTCTCAACCATTCCTTAACTTCAAACTCCCATATCTCCTGAACGGATTGACGAGCTCGAGAAATTCCTGTTGCATCTGAAAGTAGAAACTCGCCCGATTACAAAGATATGTGTGTTTCCCCCCTAGGCCTTTGTAGTTATTGGTTTCGAGTATCAGACTTGCGAAAATTTTGATGGTTCCTCAACCATTCCTTAACTTCAAACTCCCATATCTCGCGCACGAATTGACGAACTCGAGCAATTCCTGTTGCATCTGAAAGTAAAAACTCGCCCGATTACAATGGTGTGTGTACTCTTCCCCTAGGCCATTCCAGTTGTTCGTTTTTAGCATCAGAATTGCGAAAATTTGGATGGTTTCTCAACCATTCCTTAACTTCAAACTCCCATATCTCGTGAACGGATTGACGAACTCGAGAAATTCCTGTTGCATCTGAAAGTACAAACTCGCCCGATTACAAAGATATGTGTGTTTTTCCGCTAGGCCTTTGTAGTTATTGGTTTCGAGTATCAGACTTGCGAAAACTTTGAGGGTTTCCCAACCATTCATTAACTCCGAACTCCCATATCTCGCGAACGGATTTACGAAATCGAGAAATTCCTGTTGCATCTGAAAGTAGAAACTCGCCCGATTACAAAGATATGTGTGTTTTTCCCCTAGGCCTTTGTAGTTATTGGTTTCGAGTATCAGACTTTCGAAAATTTTGATGGTTTCTCAAGCATTCCTTAACTTCAAACTCCCATATCTCGCGAACGCATTGACGAACTCGAGAAATTCCTGTTGCATCTGAAAGTAGAGACTCGCCCGATTAGAATGGTGTGTGTACTTTTCCCCTAGGCCATTCCAGTTATTCGTTTCTAGCATCAGAATTGCGAAAATTTCGATGGCTTCTCAACCATTCCTTAACTTCAAACTCCCATATCTCGTGAACGGATTTACGAAATCGAGAAATTCCTGTTGCATCTGAAAGTAGAAACTCGCTCGATTACAAAGATATGTGTGTTTTTCCGCTAGGCCTTTGTAGTTATTGGTTTCGAGTATCAGACTTGCGAAAACTTTGAGGGTTTCCCAACCATTCATTAACTCCAAACTCCCATATCTCGCGAACGGATCTACGAAATCGAGAAATTCCTGTTGCATCTGAAAGTAGAAACTCGCCCGATTACAAAGATATGTGTGTTTTTCCCCTAGGCCTTTGTAGTTATTGGTTTCGAGTATCAGACTTGCGAAAATTTTGATGGTTCCTCAACCATTCCTTAACTTCAAACTCCCATATCTCGCGCACGAATTGACGAACTCGAGAAATTCCTGTTGCATCTGAAATTAGAGACTCGCCCGATTAGAATGGTGTGTGTACTTTTCCCATAGGCCTTTGTAGTTATTGGTTGCGAGTATCAGAATTGCGAAAATTTTGATGGTTTCTCAACCATTCCTTAACTTCAAACTCCCATATCTCGTGAACGGATTGACGAGCTCGAGAAATTCCTGTTGCATCTGAAAGTAGAAACTCGCCCGATTACAAAGATATGTGTGTTTCCCCCCTAGGCCTTTGTAGTTATTGGTTTCGAGTATCAGACTTGCGAAAATTTTGATGGTTCCTCAACCATTCCTTAACTTCAAACTCCCATATCTCGCGCACGAATTGACGAACTCGAGCAATTCCTGTTGCATCTGAAAGTAAAAACTCGCCCGATTACAATGGTGTGTGTACTCTTCCCCTAGGCCATTCCAGTTGTTCGTTTCTAGCATCAGAATTGCGAAAATTTTGATGGTTTCTCAACCATTCCTTAACTTCAAACTCCCATATCTCGTGAACGGATTGACGAACTCGAGAAATTCCTGTTGCATCTGAAAGTACAAACTCGCCCGATTACAAAGATATGTGTGTTTTTCCGCTAGGCCTTTGTAGTTATTGGTTTCGAGTATCAGACTTGCGAAAACTTTGAGGGTTTCCCAACCATTCATTAACTCCGAACTCCCATATCTCGCGAACGGATTTACGAAATCGAGAAATTCCTGTTGCATCTGAAAGTAGAAACTCGCCCGATTACAAAGATATGTGTGTTTTTCCCCTAGGCCTTTGTAGTTATTGGTTTCGAGTATCAGACTTTCGAAAATTTTGATGGTTTCTCAAGCATTCCTTAACTTCAAACTCCCATATCTCGCGAACGCATTGACGAACTCGAGAAATTCCTGTTGCATCTGAAAGTAGAGACTCGCCCGATTAGAATGGTGTGTGTACTTTTCCCCTAGGCCATTCCAGTTATTCGTTTCTAGCATCAGACTTGCGAAAATTTTGAGGGTTTCCCAACCATTCCTTAACTCCAAACTCCCATATCTCGTGAACGGATTTACGAAATCGAGAAATTCCTGTTGCATCTGAAAGTAGAAACTCGCTCGATTACAAAGATATGTGTGTTTTTCCGCTAGGCCTTTGTAGTTATTGGTTTCGAGTATCAGACTTGCGAAAACTTTGAGGGTTTCCCAACCATTCATTAACTCCAAACTCCCATATCTCGCGAACGGATCTACGAAATCGAGAAATTCCTGTTGCATCTGAAAGTAGAAACTCGCCCGATTACAAAGATATGTGTGTTTTTCCCCTAGGCCTTTGTAGTTATTGGTTTCGAGAATCAGACTTGCGAAAATTTTGATGGTTCCTCAACCATTCCTTAACTTCAAACTCCCATATCTCGCGCACGAATTGACGAACTCGAGCAATTCCTGTTGCATCTGAAAGTAGAAACTCGCCCGATTACAATGGTGTGTGTACTCTTCCCCTAGGCCATTCCAGTTGTTCGTTTCTAGCATCAGAATTGCGAAAATTTTGATGGTTTCTCAACCATTCCTTAACTTCATACTCCCATATCTCGTGAACGGATTGACGAACTCGAGAAATTCCTGTTGCATCTGAAAGTAGAAACTCGCCCGATTACAAAGATATGTGTGTTTTTCCGCTAGGCCTTTGTAGTTATTGGTTTCGAGTATCAGACTTGCGAAAACTTTGAGGGTTTCCCAACCATTCATTAACTCCGAACTCCCATATCTCGCGAACGGATTTACGAAATCGAGAAATTCCTGTTGCATCTGAAAGTAGAAACTCGCCCGATTACAAAGATATGTGTGTTTTTCCCCTAGGCCTTTGTAGTTATTGGTTTCGAGTATCAGACTTGCGAAAATTTTCAGGGTTTCCCAACCATTCCTTAACTCCAAACCCCCATATCTCGCGAACGGATTTACGAAATCGAGAAATTCCTGTTGCATCTGAAAGTAGAAACTCGCCCGATGACAATAGTGTGTGTACTTTTCCCCTAGGCCATTCCAGTTATTCGTTTCTAGCATCAGAATTGCGAAAATGTTGATGTTTTCTCAAGCATTCCTTAACTTCAAACTCCCATATCTCGCGAACGGATCGACGAACTCGAGAAATTCCTGTTGCATCTGAAAGTAGAGACTAGCCCGATTAGAATGGTGTGGGTACTTTTCCCCTAGGCCGTTCCAGTTATTCGTTTCTAGCATCAGAATTGCGAAAATTTCGACGGTTTCTCAACCATTCCTTAACTTCAAACTCCCATATCTCGTGAACGGATTGACGAGCTCGAGAAATTCCTGTTGCATCTGAAAGTAGAAACTCGCCCGATTACAATTGTGTTTGTACTCTTCCCCTAGGCCATTCCAGTTGTTCGTTTCTAGCATCAGAATTGCGAAAATTTTGATGGTTTCTCAACCATTCCTTAACTTCAAACTCCCATATCTCGTGAACAGATTGACGAACTCGAGAAATTCCTGTTGCATCTGAAAGTAGAAACTCGCCCGATTACAATGGTGTGTGTACTCTTCCCCTAGGCCATTCCAGTTGTTCGGTTCTAGCATCAGAATTGCGAAAATTTTGATGGTTTCTCAACCATTCCTTAATTTCAAACTCCCATATCTCGTGAACGGATTGACGAACTCGAGAAATTCCTGTTGCATCTGAAAGTAGAAACTCGCCCGATTACAAAGATATGTGTGTTTTTCCGCTAGGCCTTTGTAGTTATTGGTTTCGAGTATCAGACTTGCGAAAATTTTGAGGGTTTCCCAACCATTCCTTAACTCCAAACTCCCATATCTCGCGAACGGATTTACGAAATCGAGAAATTCCTGTTGCATCTGAAAGTAAAAACTCGCCCGATTACAAAGATATGTGTGTTTTTCCCCTAGGCCTTTGTAGTTATTGGTTTCGAGTATCAGACTTTCGATAATTTTGATGGTTTCTCAAGCATTCCTTAACTTCAAACTCCCATATCTCGCGAACGCATTGACGAACTCGAGAAATTCCTGTTGCATCTGAAATTAGAGACTCGCCCGATTAGAATGGTGTGTGTACTTTTCCCATAGGCCTTTGTAGTTATTGGTTGCGAGTATCAGACTTGCGAAAATTTTGAGGGTTTCCCAACCATTCCGTAACTCCAAACCCCCATATCTCGCGAACGGATTTACGAAATCGAGAAATTCCTGTTGCATCTGAAAGTAGAAACTCGCCCGATGACAATGGTGTGTGTACTTTTCCCCTAGGCCATTCCAGTTATTCGTTTCTAGCATCAGAATTGCGAAAATGTTGATGGTTTCCCAACCATTCATTAACTCCAAACTCCCATATCTCGCGAACGGATTTACGAAATCGAGAAATTCCTGTTGCATCTGAAAGTAGAAACTCGCCCGATTACAAAGATATGTGTGTTTTTCCCCTAGGCCTTTGTAGTTATTGGTTTCGAGTATCAGACTTTCGAAAATTTTGATGGTTTCTCAAGCATTCCTTAACTTCAAGCTCCCATATCTCGCGAACGCATTGACGAACTCGAGAAATTCCTGTTGCATCTGAAAGTAGAGACTCGCCCGATTAGAATGGTGTGTGTACTTTTCCCCTAGGCCATTTCAGTTATTCGTTTCTAGCATCAGAATTGCGAAAATTTCGATGGCTTCTCAACCCTTCCTTAACTTCAAACTCCCATATCTCGTGAACGGATTTACGAAATCGAGAAATTCCTGTTGCATCTGAAAGTAGAAGCTCGCCCGATTACAACGGTATGTGTATTTTTCCCATAGGCCTTTGTAGTTATTGGTTGCGTGTATCAGAATTGCGAAAATTTTGATGGTTTCTCAACCATTCCTTAACTTCAAACGCCCATATCTCGCGAACGGATTGACGAACTCGAGAAATTCCTGTTGCATCTCAAAGTGGAAACTCGCCCGATTACAAAGGTATGTGCATTTTTCCCCTAGGCCTTTGTAGTTATTGGTTTCGTGTATTAGACTTGTGAAAATCTTGATGGTTTCTCAAGCATTCCTTAACTTCAAACTCCCATATCTCGCGAACGGATTGACGAACTCGAGAAATTCCTGTTGCATCTGAAAGTAGAGACTCGCCCGATTAGAATGGTGTGTGTACTTTTCCCCTAGGCCATTCCAGTTATTCGTTTCTAGCATCAGAATTGCGAAAATTTCGATGGCTTCTCAACCATTCCTTAACTTCAAACTCCCATATCTCGTGAACGGATTTACGAAATCGAGAAATTCCTGTTGCATCTGAAAGTAGAAGCTCGCCCGATTACAACGGTATGTGTATTTTTCCCATAGGCCTTTGTAGTTATTGGTTGCGTGTATCAGAATTGCGAAAATTTTGATGGTTTCTCAACCATTCCTTAACTTCAAACGCCCATATCTCGCGAACGGATTGACGAACTCGAGAAATTCCTTTTGCATCTCAAAGTGGAAACTCGCCCGATTACAAAGGTATGTGCATTTTTCCCCTAGGCCTTTGTAGTTATTGGTTTCGTGTATTAGACTTGTGAAAATCTTGATGGTTTCTCAAGCATTCCTTAACTTCAAACTCCCATATCTCGCGAACGGATTGACGAACTCGAGAAATTCCTGTTGCATCTGAAAGTAGAGACTCGCCCGATTAGAATGGTGTGTGTACTTTTCCCCTAGGCCATTCCAGTTATTCGTTTCTAGCATCAGAATTGCGAAAATTGCGATGGCTTCTCAACCATTCCTTAACTTCAAACTCCCATATCTCGTGAACGGATTTACGAAATCGAGAAATTCCTGTTGCATCTGAAAGTAGAAGCTCGCCCGATTACAACGGTATGTGTATTTTTCCCATAGGCCTTTGCAGTTATTGGTTGCGTGTATCAGAATTGCGAAAATTTTGATGGTTTCTCAACCATTCCTTAACATCAAACTCCCATATCTCGCGAACGGATTGACGAACTCGAGAAATTCCTGTTGCATCTGAAAGTGGAAACTCGCCCGTTTACAAAGATATGTGTGTTTTTCCGCTAGGCCTTTGTAGTTATTGGTTTCGAGTATTAGACTTGCGAAAATCTTGATGGTTTCTCAAGCATTCCTTAACTTCAAACTCCCATATCTCGCGAACGGATTGACGAACTCGAGAAATTCCTGTTGCATCTGAAAGTAGAGACTAGCCCGATTAGAATGGTGTGGGTACTTTTCCCCTAGGCCGTTCCAGTTATTCGTTTCTAGCATCAGAATTGCGAAAATTTCGATGGTTTCTCAACCATTCCTTAACTTCAAACTCCCATATCTCGTGAACGGATTGACGAGCTCGAGAAATTCCTGTTGCATCTGAAAGTAGAAACTCGCCCGATTACAATTGTGTTTGTACTCTTCCCCTAGGCCATTCCAGTTGTTCGTTTCTAGCATCAGAATTGCGAAAATTTCGATGGCTTCGCAACCATTCCTTAACTTCAAACTCCCATATCTCGTGAACGGATTTACGAAATCGAGAAATTCCTGTTGCATCTAAAAGTAGAAGCTCGCCCGATTACAACGGTATGGGTATTTTTCCCCTAGGCCTTTGTAGTTATTGGTTTCGAGTATCAGAATTGCGAAAATTTTGATGGTTTCTCAACCATTCCTAAACTTCAAACTCCCATATCTCGCGAACGGAATGACGAACTCGAGAAATTCCTGTTGCATCTGAAAGTGGAAACTCGCCCGATTACAAAGATATGTGTGTTTTTCCGCTAGGCCTTTGTAGTTATTGGTTTCGAGTATCAGACTTGCGAAAATCTTGATGGTTTCTCAAGCATTCCTTAACTTCAAACTCCCATATCTCGCGAACGGATCGACGAACTCGAGAAATTCCTGTTGCATCTGAAAGTAGAGACTAGCCCGATTAGAATGGTGTGGGTACTTTTCCCCTAGGCCGTTCCAGTTATTCGTTTCTAGCATCAGAATTGCGAAAATTTCGACGGTTTCTCAACCATTCCTTAACTTCAAACTCCCATATCTCGTGAACGGATTGACGAGCTCGAGAAATTCCTGTTGCATCTGAAAGTAGAAACTCGCCCGAGTACAATTGTGTTTGTACTCTTCCCCTAGGCCATTCCAGTTGTTCGTTTCTAGCATCAGAATTGCGAAAATTTTGATGGTTTCTCAACCATTCCTTAACTTCAAACTCCCATATCTCGTGAACGGATTGACGAACTCGAGAAATTCCTGTTGCATCTGAAAGTAGAAACTCGCCCGATTACAATGGTGTGTGTACTCTTCCCCTAGGCCATTCCAGTTGTTCGGTTCTAGCATCAGAATTGCGAAAATTTTGATGGTTTCTCAACCATTCCTTAATTTCAAACTCCCATATCTCGTGAACGGATTGACGAACTCGAGAAATTCCTGTTGCATCTGAAAGTAGAAACTCGCCCGATTACAAAGATATGTGTGTTTTTCCGCTAGGCCTTTGTAGTTATTGGTTTCGAGTATCAGACTTGCGAAAATTTTGAGGGTTTCCCAACCATTCCTTAACTCCAAACTCCCATATCTCGCGAACGGATTTACGAAATCGAGAAATTCCTGTTGCATCTGAAAGTAAAAACTCGCCCGATTACAAAGATATGTGTGTTTTTCCCCTAGGCCTTTGTAGTTATTGGTTTCGAGTATCAGACTTTCGATAATTTTGATGGTTTCTCAAGCATTCCTTAACTTCAAACTCCCATATCTCGCGAACGCATTGACGAACTCGAGAAATTCCTGTTGCATCTGAAATTAGAGACTCGCCCGATTAGAATGGTGTGTGTACTTTTCCCATAGGCCTTTGTAGTTATTGGTTGCGAGTATCAGACTTGCGAAAATTTTGAGGGTTTCCCAACCATTCCTTAACTCCAAACCCCCATATCTCGCGAACGGATTTACGAAATCGAGAAATTCCTGTTGCATCTGAAAGTAGAAACTCGCCCGATGACAATGGTGTGTGTACTTTTCCCCTAGGCCATTCCAGTTATTCGTTTCTAGCATCAGAATTGCGAAAATGTTGATGGTTTCTCAACCATTCCTTAACTTCAAACTCCCATATCTCGTGAACGGATTGACGTACTCGAGAAATTCCTGTTGCATCTGAAAGTAGAAACTCGCTCGATTACAAAGATATGTGTGTTTTTCAGCTAGGCCTTTGTAGTTATTGGTTTCGAATATCAGACTTGCGAAAACTTTGAGGGTTTCCCAACCATTCATTAACTCCAAACTCCCATATCTCGCGAACGGATTTACGAAATCGAGAAATTCCTGTTGCATCTGAAAGTAGAAACTCGCCCGATTACAAAGATATGTGTGTTTTTCCCCTAGGCCTTTGTAGTTATTGGTTTCGAGTATCAGACTTTCGAAAATTTTGATGGTTTCTCAAGCATTCCTTAACTTCAAGCTCCCATATCTCGCGAACGCATTGACGAACTCGAGAAATTCCTGTTGCATCTGAAAGTAGAGACTCGCCCGATTAGAATGGTGTGTGTACTTTTCCCATAGGCCTTTGTAGTTATTGGTTTCGAGTATCAGAATTGCGAAAATTTTGATGGTTTCTCAACCATTCCTTAACTTCAAACGCCCATATCTCGCGAACGGATTGACGAACTCGAGAAATTCATGTTGCATCTCAAAGTGGAAACTCGCCCGATTACAAAGGTATGTGCATTTTTCCCCTAGGCCTTTGTAGTTATTGGTTCCGTGTATTAGACTTGTGAAAATCTTGATGGTTTCTCAAGCATTCCTTAACTTCAAACTCCCATATCTCGCGAACGGATTGACGAACTCGAGAAATTCCTGTTGCATCTGAAAGTAGAGACTCGCCCGATTAGAATGGTGTGGGTACTTTTCCCCTAGGCCGTTCCAGTTATTAGTTTCTAGAATTAGAATTGCGAAAATTTCGATGGTTTCTCAACCATTCCTTAACTTCAAACTCCCATATCTCGTGAACGGATTGACTAGCTCGAGAAATTCCTGTTGCATCTGAAAGTAGAAACTCGCCCGATTACAAAGATATGTGTGTTTTTCCCCTAGGCCTTTGTAGTTATTGGTTTCGAGTATCAGACTTGCGAAAATTTTGATGGTTCCTCAACCATTCCTTAACTTCAAACTCCCATATCTCGCGCACGAATTGACGAACTCGAGCAATTCCTGTTGCATCTGAAAGTAGAAACTCGCCCGATTACAATGGTGTGTGTACTCTTCCCCTAGGCCGTTCCAGTTGTTCGTTTCTAGCATCAGAATTGCGTTAATTTTGATGGTTTCTCAACCATTCCTTAACTTCAAACTCCCATATGTCGTGAACGGATTGACGAACTCGAGAAATTCCTGTTGCATCTGAAAGTAGAAACTCGCCCGATTACAAAGATATGTGTGTTTTTCCGCTAGGCCTTTGTAGTTATTGGTTTCGAGTATCAGACTTGCGAAAATTTTGAGGGTTTCCCAACCATTCCTTAACTCCAAACTCCCATATCTCGCGAACGGATTTACGAAATCGAGAAATTCCTGTTGCATCTGAAAGTAAAAACTCGCCCGATTACAAAGATATGTGTGTTTTTCCCCTAGGCCTTTGTAGTTATTGGTTCCGAGTATCAGACTTTCGAAAATTTTGATGGTTTCTCAAGCATTCCTTAACTTCAAACTCCCATATCTCGCGAACGCATTGACGAACTCGAGAAATTCCTGTTGCATCTGGAAGTAGAGACTCGCCCGATTAGAATGGTGTGTGTACTTTTCCCCTAGGCCATTCCAGTTGTTCGTTTCTAGCATCAGAATTGCGTTAATTTTGATGGTTTCTCAACCATTCCTTAACTTCAAACTCCCATATGTCGTGAACGGATTGACGAACTCGAGAAATTCCTGTTGCATCTGAAAGTAAAAACTCGCCCGATTACAAAGATATGTGTGTTTTTCCCCTAGGCCTTTGTAGTTATTGGTTTCGTGTATTAGACTTGTGAAAATCTTGATGGTTTCTCAAGCATTCCTTAACTTCAAACTCCCATATCTCGTGAACGGATTGACGAGCTCGAGAAATTCCTGTTGCATCTGAAAGTAGAAGCTCGCCCGATTACAACGGTATGTGTATTTTTCCCATGGGCCTTTGTAGTTATTGGTTGCGAGTATCAGAATTGCGAAAATTTTGATGGTTTCTCAACCATTCCTTAACATCAAACTCCCATATCTCGCGAACGGATTGACGAACTCGAGAAATTCCTGTTGCATCTGATAGTGGAAACTCGCCCGATTACAAAGATATGTGTGTTTTTCCGCTAGGCCTTTGTAGTTATTGGTTTCGAGTATCAGACTTGCGAAAATTTTGAGGGTTTCCCAACCATTCCTTAACTCCAAACTCCCATATCTCGCGAACGGATTTACGAAATCGAGAAATTCCTGTTGCATCTGAAAGTAAAAACTCGCCCGATTACAAAGATATGTGTGTTTTTCCCCTAGGCCTTTGTAGTTATTGGTTTCGAGTATCAGACTTTCGAAAATTTTGATGGTTTCTCAAGCATTCCTTAACTTCAAACTCCCATATCTCGCGAACGCATTGACGAACTCGAGAAATTCCTGTTGCATCTGAAATTAGAGACTCGCCCGATTAGAATGGTGTGTGTACTTTTCCCATAGGCCTTTGTAGTTATTGGTTGCGAGTATCAGAATTGCGAAAATTTTGATGGTTTCTCAACCATTCCTTAACTTCAAACTCCCATGTCTCGTGAACGGATTTACGAAATCGAGAAATTCCTGTTGCATCTGAAAGTAGAAGCTCGCCCGATTACAAAGATATGTGTGTTTTTCCGCTAGGCCTTTGTAGTTATTGGTTTCGAGTATCAGCCTTGCGAAAATTTTGAGGGTTTCCCAACCATTCCTTAACTCCAAACCCCCATATCTCGCGAACGGATTTACGAAATCGAGAAATTCTTGTTGCATCTGAAAGTAGAAACTCGCCCGATGACAATGGTGTGTGTACTTTTCCCCTAGGCCATTCCAGTTATTCGTTTCTAGCATCAGAATTGCGAAAATGTTGATGGTTTCTCAACCATTCCTTAACTTCAAACTCCCATATCTCGTGAACGGATTGACGAACTCGAGAAATTCCTGTTGCATCTGAAAGTAGAAACTCGCTCGATTACAAAGATATGTGTGTTTTTCCGCTAGGCCTTTGTAGTTATTGGTTTCGAGTATCAGACTTGCGAAAACTTTGAGGGTTTCCCAACCATTCATTAACTCCAAACTGCCATATCTCGCGAACGGATTTACGAAATCGAGAAATTCCTGTTGCATCTGAAAGTAGAAACTCGCCCGATTACAAAGATATGTGTGTTTTTCCCCTAGGCCTTTGTAGTTATTGGTTTCGAGTATCAGACTTGCGAAAATTTTGATGGTTCCTCAACCATTCCTTAACTTCAAACTCCCATATCTCGCGCACGAATTGACGAACTCGAGCAATTCCTGTTGCATCTGAAAGTAGAAACTCGCCCGATTACAATGGTGTGTGTACTCTTCCCCTAGGCCATTCCAGTTGTTCGTTTCTAGCATCAGAATTGCGAAAATTTTGATGGTTTCTCAACCATTCCTTAACTTCAAACTCCCATATCTCGTGAACGGATTGACGAACTCGAGAAATTCCTGTTGCATCTGAAAGTAGAAACTCGCCCGATTACAAAGATATGTGTGTTTTTCCGCTAGGCCTTTGTAGTTATTGGTTTCGAGTATCAGACTTGCGAAAACTTTGAGGGTTTCCCAACCATTCATTAACTCCGAACTCCCATATCTCGCGAACGGATTTACGAAATCGAGAAATTCCTGTTGCATCTGAAAGTAGAAACTCGCCCGATTACAAAGATATGTGTGTTTTTCCCCTAGGCCTTTGTAGTTATTGGTTTCGAGTATCAGACTTGCGAAAATTTTCAGGGTTTCCCAACCATTCCTTAACTCCAAACCCCCATATCTCGCGAACGGATTTACGAAATCGAGAAATTCCTGTTGCATCTGAAAGTAGAAACTCGCCCGATGACAATAGTGTGTGTACTTTTCCCCTAGGCCATTCCAGTTATTCGTTTCTAGCATCAGAATTGCGAAAATTTCGATGGCTTCTCAACCATTCCTTAACTTCAAACTCCCATATCTCGTGAACGGATTTACGAAATCGAGAAATTCCTGTTGCATCTGAAAGTAGAAGCTCGCCCGATTACAACGGTATGTGTATTTTTCCCATAGGCCTTTGTAGTTATTGGTTGCGTGTATCAGAATTGCGAAAATTTTGATGGTTTCTCAACCATTCCTTAACATCAAACTCCCATATCTCGCGAACGGATTGACGAACTCGAGAAATTCCTGTTGCATCTGAAAGTGGAAACTCGCCCGATTACAAAGATATGTGTGTTTTTCCGCTAGGCCTTTGTAGTTATTGGTTTCGAGTATTAGACTTGCGAAAATCTTGATGGTTTCTCAAGCATTCCTTAACTTCAAACTCCCATATCTCGCGAACGGATTGACGAACTCGAGAAATTCCTGTTGCATCTGAAAGTAGAGACTAGCCCGATTAGAATGGTGTGGGTACTTTTCCCCTAGGCCGTTCCAGTTATTCGTTTCTAGCATCAGAATTGCGAAAATTTCGATGGTTTCTCAACCATTCCTTAACTTCAAACTCCCATATCTCGTGAACGGATTGACGAGCTCGAGAAATTCCTGTTGCATCTGAAAGTAGAATCTCGCCCGATTACAATTGTGTTTGTACTCTTCCCCTAGGCCATTCCAGTTGTTCGTTTCTAGCATCAGAATTGCGAAAATTTCGATGGCTTCTCAACCATTCCTTAACTTCAAACTCCCATATCTCGTGAACGGATTTACGAAATCGAGAAATTCCTGTTACATCTGAAAGTAGAAGCTCGCCCGATTACAAAGATATGTGTGTTTTTCCCCTAGGCCTTTGTAGTTATTGGTTTCGAGTATCAGACTTTCGAAAATTTTGATGGTTTCTCAAGCATTCCTTAACTTCAAACTCCCATATCTCGCGAACGCATTGACGAACTCGAGAAATTCCTGTTGCATCTGAAATTAGAGACTCGCCCGATTAGAATGGTGTGTGTACTTTTCCCATAGGCCTTTGTAGTTATTGGTTGCGAGTATCAGAATTGCGAAAATTTTGATGGTTTCTCAACCATTCCTTAACTTCAAACTCCCATATCTCGTGAACGGATTTACGAAATCGAGAAATTCCTGTTGCATCTGAAAGTAGAAGCTCGCCCGATTACAAAGATATGTGTGTTTTTCCCCTAGGCCTTTGTAGTTATTGGTTTCGAGTATCAGACTTTCGAAAATTTTGATGGTTTCTCAAGCATTCCTTAACTTCAAGCTCCCATATCTCGCGAACGCATTGACGAACTCGAGAAATTCCTGTTGCATCTGAAAGTAGTGACTCGCCCGATTAGAATGGTGTGTGTACTTTTCCCCTAGGCCATTTCAGTTATTCGTTTCTAGCATCAGAATTGCGAAAATTTCAATGGCTTCTCAACCCTTCCTTAACTTCAAACTCCCATATCTCGTGAACGGATTGACGAACTCGAGAAATTCCTGTTGCATCTGAAAGTAGAAACTCGCCCGATTACAAAGATATGTGTGTTTTTCCGCTAGGCCTTTGTAGTTATTGGTTTCGAGAATCAGACTTGCGAAAATTTTGAGGGTTTCCCAACCATTCCTTAACTCCAAACTCCCATATCTCGCGAACGGATTTACGAAATCGAGAAATTCCTGTTGCATCTGAAAGTAAAAACTCGCCCGATTACAAAGATATGTGTGTTTTTCCCCTAGGCCTTTGTAGTTATTGGTTCCGAGTATCAGACTTTCGAAAATTTTGATGGTTTCTCAAGCATTCCTTAACTTCAAACTCCCATATCTCGCGAACGCATTGACGAACTCGAGAAATTCCTGTTGCATCTGAATGTAGAGACTCGCCCGATTAGAATGGTGTGTGTACTTTTCCCCTAGGCCATTCCAGTTATTCGTTTCTAGCATCAGAATTGCGAAAATTTCGATGGCTTCTCAACCATTCCTTAACTTCAAACTCCCATATCTCGTGAACGGATTTACAAAATCGCGAAATTCCTGTTGCATCTGAAAGTAGAAGCTCGCCCGATTACAACGGTATGTGTATTTTTCCCATGGGCCTTTGTAGTTATTGGTTGCGAGTATCAGAATTGCGAAAATTTTGATGGTTTCTCAACCATTCCTTAACATCAAACTCCCATATCTCGCGAACGGATTGACGAACTCGAGAAATTCCTGTTGCATCTGATAGTGGAAACTCGCCCGATTACAAAGATATGTGTGTTTTTCCGCTAGGCCTTTGTAGTTATTGGTTTCGAGTATCAGACTTGCGAAAATTTTGAGGGTTTCCCAACCATTCCTTAACTCCAAACTCCCATATCTCGCGAACGGATTTACGAAATCGAGAAATCCCTGTTGCATCTGAAAGTAAAAACTCGCCCGATTACAAAGATATGTGTGTTTTTCCCCTAGGCCTTTGTAGTTATTGGTTTCGAGTATCAGACTTTCGAAAATTTTGATGGTTTCTCAAGCATTCCTTAACTTCAAACTCCCATATCTCGCGAACGCATTGACGAACTCGAGAAATTCCTGTTGCATCTGAAATTAGAGACTCGCCCGATTAGAATGGTGTGTGTACTTTTCCCATAGGCCTTTGTAGTTATTGGTTGCGAGTATCAGAATTGCGAAAATTTTGATGGTTTCTCAACCATTCCTTAACTTCAAACTCCCATATCTCGTAAACGGATTTACGAAATCGAGAAATTCCTGTTGCATCTGAAAGTAGAAGCTCGCCCGATTACAAAGATATGTGTGTTTTTCCGCTAGGCCTTTGTAGTTATTGGTTTCGAGAATCAGACTTGCGAAAATTTTGAGGGTTTCCCAACCATTCCTTAACTCCAAACTCCCATATCTCGCGAACGGATTTACGAAATCGAGAAATTCCTGTTGCATCTGAAAGTAAAAACTCGCCCGATTACAAAGATATGTGTGATTTTCCCCTAGGCCTTTGTAGTTATTGGTTCCGAGTATCAGACTTTCGAAAATTTTGATGGTTTCTCAAGCATTCCTTAACTTCAAACTCCCATATCTCGCGAACGCATTGACGAACTCGAGAAATTCCTGTTGCATCTGAATGTAGAGACTCGCCCGATTAGAATGGTGTGTGTACTTTTCCCCTAGGCCATTCCAGTTAATCGTTTCTAGCATCAGAATTGCGAAAATTTCGATGGCTTCTCAACCATTCCTTAACTTCAAACTCCCATATCTCGTGAACGGATTTACGAAATCGAGAAATTCCTGTTGCATCTGAAAGTAGAAGCTCGCCCGATTACAACGGTATGTGTATTTTTCCCATGGGCCTTTGTAGTTATTGGTTGCGAGTATCAGAATTGCGAAAATTTTGATGGTTTCTCAACCATTCCTTAACATCAAACTCCCATATCTCGCGAACGGATTGACGAACTCGAGAAATTCCTGTTGCATCTGATAGTGGAAACTCGCCCGATTACAAAGATATGTGTGTTTTTCCGCTAGGCCTTTGTAGTTATTGGTTTCGAGTATCAGACTTGCGAAAATTTTGAGGGTTTCCCAACCATTCCTTAACTCCAAACTCCCATATCTCGCGAACGGATTTACGAAATCGAGAAATTCCTGTTGCATCTGAAAGTAAAAACTCGCCCGATTACAAAGATATGTGTGTTTTTCCCCTAGGCCTTTGTAGTTATTGGTTTCGAGTATCAGACTTTCGAAAATTTTGATGGTTTCTCAAGCATTCCTTAACTTCAAACTCCCATATCTCGCGAACGCATTGACGAACTCGAGAAATTCCTGTTGCATCTGAAATTAGAGACTCGCCCCATTAGAATGGTGTGTGTACTTTTCCCATAGGCCTTTGTAGTTATTGGTTGCGAGTATCAGAATTGCGAAAATTTTGATGGTTTCTCAACCATTCCTTAACTTCAAACTCCCATATCTCGTAAACGGATTTACGAAATCGAGAAATTCCTGTTGCATCTGAAAGTAGAAGCTCGCCCGATTACAAAGATATGTGTGTTTTTCCGCTAGGCCTTTGTAGTTATTGGTTTCGAGTATCAGAATTGCGAAAATTTTGAGGGTTTCCCAACCATTCCTTAACTCCAAACCCCCATATCTCGCGAACGGATTTACGAAATCGAGAAATTCCTGTTGCACCTGAAAGTAGAAACTCGCCCGATGACAATGGTGTGTGTACTTTTCCCCTAGGCCATTCCAGTTATTCGTTTCTAGCATCAGAATTGCGAAAATGTTGATGGTTTCTCAACCATTCCTTAACTTCAAACTCCCATATCTCGTGAACGGATTGACGAACTCGAGAAATTCCTGTTGCATCTGAAAGTAGAAACTCGCTCGATTACAAAGATATGTGTGTTTTTCCGCTAGGCCTTCGTAGTTATTGGTTTCGAGTATCAGACTTGCGAAAACTTTGAGGGTTTCCCAACCATTCATTAACTCCAAACTCCCATATCTCGCGAACGGATTTACGAAATCGAGAAATTCCTGTTGCATCTGAAAGTAGAAACTCGCCCGATTACAAAGATATGTGTGTTTTTCCCCTAGGCCTTTGTAGTTATTGGTTTCGAGTATCAGACTTGCGAAAATTTTGATGGTTCCTCAACCATTCCTTAACTTCAAACTCCCATATCTCGCGCACGAATTGACGAACTCGAGCAATTCCTGTTGCATCTGAAAGTAGAAACTCGCCCGATTACAATGGTGTGTGTACTCTTCCCCTAGGCCATTCCAGTTGTTCGTTTCTAGCATCAGAATTGCGAAAATTTTGATGGTTTCTCAACCATTGCTTAACTTCAAACTCCCATATCTCGTGAACGGATTGACGAACTCGAGAAATTCCTGTTGCATCTGAAAGTAGAAACTCGCCCGATTACAAAGATATGTGTGTTTTTCCGCTAGGCCTTTGTAGTTATTGGTTCCGAGTATCAGACTTTCGAAAATTTTGATGGTTTCTCAAGCATTCCTTAACTTCAAACTCCCATATCTCGCGAACGCATTGACGAACTCGAGAAATTCCTGTTGCATCTGAATGTAGAGACTCGCCCGATTAGAATGGTGTGTGTACTTTTCCCCTAGGCCATTCCAGTTATTCGTTTCTAGCATCAGAATTGCGAAAATTTCGATGGCTTCTCAACCATTCCTTAACTTCAAACTCCCATATCTCGTGAACGGATTTACGAAATCGAGAAATTCCTGTTGCATCTGAAAGTAGAAGCTCGCCCGATTACAACGGTATGTGTATTTTTCCCATGGGCCTTTGTAGTTATTGGTTGCGAGTATCAGAATTGCGAAAATTTTGATGGTTTCTCAACCATTCCTTAACATCAAACTCCCATATCTCGCGAACGGATTGACGAACTCGAGAAATTCCTGTTGCATCTGATAGTGGAAACTCGCCCGATTACAAAGATATGTGTGTTTTTCCGCTAGGCCTTTGTAGTTATTGGTTTCGAGTATCAGACTTGCGAAAATTTTGAGGGTTTCCCAACCATTCCTTAACTCCAAACTCCCATATCTCGCGAACGGATTTACGAAATCGAGAAATTCCTGTTGCATCTGAAAGTAAAAACTCGCCCGATTACAAAGATATGTGTGTTTTTCCCCTAGGCCTTTGTAGTTATTGGTTTCGAGTATCAGACTTTCGAAAATTTTGATGGTTTCTCAAGCATTCCTTAACTTCAAACTCCCATATCTCGCGAACGCATTGACGAACTCGAGAAATTCCTGTTGCATCTGAAATTAGAGACTCGCCCGATTAGAATGGTGTGTGTACTTTTCCCATAGGCCTTTGTAGTTATTGGTTGCGAGTATCAGAATTGCGAAAATTTTGATGGTTTCTCAACCATTCCTTAACTTCAAACTCCCATATCTCGTAAACGGATTTACGAAATCGAGAAATTCCTGTTGCATCTGAAAGTAGAAGCTCGCCCGATTACAAAGATATGTGTGTTTTTCCGCTAGGCCTTTGTAGTTATTGGTTTCGAGTATCAGACTTGCGAAAATTTTGAGGGTTTCCCAACCATTCCTTAACTCCAAACCCCCATATCTCGCGAACGGATTTACGAAATCGAGAAATTCCTGTTGCATCTGAAAGTAGAAACTCGCCCGATGACAATGGTGTGTGTACTTTTCCCCTAGGCCATTCCAGTTATTCGTTTCTAGCATCAGAATTGCGAAAATGTTGATGGTTTCTCAACCATTCCTTAACTTCAAACTCCCATATCTCGTGAACGGATTGACGAACTCGAGAAATTCCTGTTGCATCTGAAAGTAGAAACTCGCTCGATTACAAAGATATGTGTGTTTTTCCGCTAGGCCTTCGTAGTTATTGGTTTCGAGTATCAGACTTGCGAAAACTTTGAGGGTTTCCCAACCATTCATTAACTCCAAACTCCCATATCTCGCGAACGGATTTACGAAATCGAGAAATTCCTGTTGCATCTGAAAGTAGAAACTCGCCCGATTACAAAGATATGTGTGTTTTTCCCCTAGGCCTTTGTAGTTATTGGTTTCGAGTATCATACTTGCGAAAATTTTGATGGTTCCTCAACCATTCCTTAACTTCAAACTCCCATATCTCGCGCACGAATTGACGAACTCGAGCAATTCCTGTTGCATCTGAAAGTAGAAACTCGCCCGATTACAATGGTGTGTGTACTCTTCCCCTAGGCCATTCCAGTTGTTCGTTTCTAGCATCAGAATTGCGAAAATTTTGATGGTTTCTCAACCATTGCTTAACTTCAAACTCCCATATCTCGTGAACGGATTTACGAAATCGAGAAATTCCTGTTGCATCTGAAAGTAGAAACTCGCCCGATGACAATGGTGTGTGTACTTTTCCCCTAGGCCATTCCAGTTATTCGTTTCTAGCATCAGAATTGCGAAAATGTTGATGGTTTCTCAACCATTCCTTAACTTCAAACTCCCATATCTCGTGAACGGATTGACGAACTCGAGAAATTCCTGTTGCATCTGAAAGTAGAAACTCGCTCGATTACAAAGATATGTGTGTTTTTCCGCTAGGCCTTCGTAGTTATTGGTTTCGAGTATCAGACTTGCGAAAACTTTGAGGGTTTCCCAACCATTCATTAACTCCAAACTCCCATATCTCGCGAACGGATTTACGAAATCGAGAAATTCCTGTTGCATCTGAAAGTAGAAACTCGCCCGATTACAAAGATATGTGTGTTTTTCCCCTAGGCCTTTGTAGTTATTGGTTTCGAGTATCAGACTTGCGAAAATTTTGATGGTTCCTCAACCATTCCTTAACTTCAAACTCCCATATCTCGCGCACGAATTGACGAACTCGAGCAATTCCTGTTGCATCTGAAAGTAGAAACTCGCCCGATTACAATGGTGTGTGTACTCTTCCCCTAGGCCATTCCAGTTGTTCGTTTCTAGCATCAGAATTGCGAAAATTTTGATGGTTTCTCAACCATTGCTTAACTTCAAACTCCCATATCTCGTGAACGGATTGACGAACTCGAGAAATTCCTGTTGCATCTGAAAGTAGAAACTCGCCCGATTACAAAGATATGTGTGTTTTTCCGCTAGGCCTTTGTAGTTATTGGTTTCGAGTATCAGACTTGCGAAAACTTTGAGGGTTTCCCAACCATTCATTAACTCCGAACTCCCATATCTCGCGAACGGATTTACGAAATCGAGAAATTCCTGTTGCATCTGAAAGTAGAAACTCGCCCGATTACAAAGATATGTGTGTTTTTCCCCTAGGCCTTTGTAGTTATTGGTTTCGAGTATCAGACTTGCGAAAATTTTCAGGGTTTCCCAACCATTCCTTAACTCCAAACCCCCATATCTCGCGAACGGATTTACGAAATCGAGAAATTCCTGTTGCATCTGAAAGTAGAAGCTCGCCCGATGACAATAGTTTGTGTACTTTTCCCCTAGGCCATTCCAGTTATTCGTTTCTAGCATCAGAATTGCGAAAATGTTGATGGTTTCTCAAACATTCCTTAACTTCAAGCGCCCATATCTCGCGAACGGATTGACGAACTCGAGAAATTCCTGTTGCATCTGAAAGTAGAAACTCGCCCGATTACAATGGTGTGTGTACTCTTCCCCTAGGCCATTCCAGTTGTTCGTTTCTAGCTTCAGAATTGCGAAAATTTTGATGGTTTCTCAACCATTCCTTAACTTCAAACTCCCATATCTCGTGAACGGATTGACGAGCTCGAGAAATTCCTGTTGCATCTGAAAGTAGAAACTCGCCCGATTACAAAGATATGTGTGTTTCCACCCTAGGGCTTTGTAGTTATTGGTTTCGAGTATCAGACTTGCGAAAATTTTGATGGTTCCTCAACCATTCCTTAACTTCAAACTCCCATATCTCGCGCACGAATTGACGAACTCGAGCAATTCCTGTTGCATCTGAAAGTAAAAACTCGCCCGATTACAATGGTGTGTGTACTCTTCCCCTAGGCCATTCCAGTTGTTCGTTTCTAGCATCAGAATTGCGAAAATTTTGATGGTTTCTCAACCATTCCTTAACTTCAAACTCCCATATCTCGTGAACGGATTGACGAACTCGAGAAATTCCTGTTGCATCTGAAAGTAGAAACTCGCCCGATTACAAAGATATGTGTGTTTTTCCGCTAGGCCTTTGTAGTTATTGGTTTCGAGTATCAGACTTGCGAAAACTTTGAGGGTTTCCCAACCATTCATTAACTCCGAACTCCCATATCTCGCGAACGGATTTACGAAATCGAGAAATTCCTGTTGCATCTGAAAGTAGAAACTCGCCCGATTACAAAGATATGTGTGTTTTTCCCCTAGGCCTTTGTAGTTATTGGTTTCGAGTATCAGACTTTCGAAAATTTTGATGGTTTCTCAAGCATTCCTTAACTTCAAACTCCCATATCTCGCGAACTCATTGACGAACTCGAGAAATTCCTGTTGCATCTGAAAGTAGAGACTCGCCCGATTAGAATGGTGTGTGTACTTTTCCCCTAGGCCATTCCAGTTATTCGTTTCTAGCATCAGAATTGCGAAAATTTCGATGGCTTCTCAACCATTCCTTAACTTCAAACTCCCATATCTCGTGAACGGATTTACGAAATCGAGAAATTCCTGTTGCATCTGAAAGTAGAAACTCGCTCGATTACAAAGATATGTGTGTTTTTCCGCTAGGCCTTTGTAGTTATTGGTTTCGAGTATCAGACTTGCGAAAACTTTGAGGGTTTCCCAACCATTCATTAACTCCAAACTCCCATATCTCGCGAACGGATTTACGAAATCGAGAAATTCCTGTTGCATCTGAAAGTAGAAACTCGCCCGATTACAAAGATATGTGTGTTTTTCCCCTAGGCCTTTGTAGTTATTGGTTTCGAGTATCAGACTTGCGAAAATTTTGATGGTTCCTCAACCATTCCTTAACTTCAAACTCCCATATCTCGCGCACGAATTGACGAACTCGAGCAATTCCTGTTGCATCTGAAAGTAGAAACTCGCCCGATTACAATGGTGTGTGTACTCTCCCCTAGGCCATTCCAGTTGTTCGTTTCTAGCATCAGAGTTGCGAAAATTTTGATGGTTTCTCAACCATTCCTTAACTTCAAACTCCCATATCTCGTGAACGGATTGACGAACTCGAGAAATTCCTGTTGCATCTGAAAGTAGAAACTCGCCCGATTACAAAGATATGTGTGTTTTTCCGCTAGGCCTTTGTAGTTATTGGTTTCGAGTATCAGACTTGCGAAAACTTTGAGGGTTTCCCAACCATTCATTAACTCCGAACTCCCATATCTCGCGAACGGATTTACGAAATCGAGAAATTCCTGTTGCATCTGAAAGTAGAAACTCGCCCGATTACAAAGATATGTGTGTTTTTCCCCTAGGCCTTTGTAGTTATTGGTTTCGAGTATCAGACTTGCGAAAATTTTCAGGGTTTCCCAACCATTCCTTAACTCCAAACCCCCATATCTCGCGAACGGATTTACGAAATCGAGAAATTCCTGTTGCATCTGAAAGTAGAAACTCGCACGATGACAATAGTGTGTGTACTTTTCCCCTAGGCCATTCCAGTTATTCGTTTCTAGCATCAGAATTGCGAAAATGTTGATGGTTTCTCAAACATTCCTTAACTTCAAGCGCCCATATCTCGCGAACGGATTGACGAACTCGAGAAATTCCTGTTGCATCTGAAAGTAGAAACTCGCCCGATTACAATGGTGTGTGTACTCTTCCCCTAGGCCATTCCAGTTGTTCGTTTCTAGCATCAGAATTGCGAAAATTTTGATGGTTTCTCAACCATTCCTTAACTTCATACTCCCATATCTCGTGAACGGATTGACGAACTCGAGAAATTCCTGTTGCATCTGAAAGTAGAAACTCGCCCGATTACAAAGATATGTGTCTTTTTCCGCTAGGCCTTTGTAGTTATTGGTTTCGAGTATCAGACTTTCGTAAATTTTGATGGTTTCTCAAGCATTCCTTAACTTCAAACTCCCATATCTCGCGAACGCATTGACGAACTCGAGAAATTTCTGTTGCATCTGAAAGTAGCGACTCGCCCGATTAGAATGGTGTGTGTACTTTTCCCCTAGGCCATTCCAGTTATTCGTTTCTAGCATCAGAATTGCGAAAATTTCGATGGCTTCTCAACCATTCCTTATCTTCAAACTCCCATATCTCGTGAACGGATTTACGAAATCGAGAAATTCCTGTTGCATCTGAAAGTAGAAGCTCGCCCGATTACAACGGTATGTGTATTTTTCCCATAGGCCTCTGTAGTTATTGGTTGCGAGTATCAGAATTGCGAAAATTTTGATGGTTTCTCAACCATTGCTTAACATCAAACTCCCATATCTCGCGAACGGAATGACGAACTCGAGAAATTCCTGTTGCATCTGAAAGTGGAAACTCGCCCGATTACAAAAATATGTGTGTTTTTCCGCTAGGCCTTTGTAGTTATTGGTTTCGAGTATCAGACTTGCGAAAATTTTGAGGGTTTCCCAACCATTCCTTAACTCCAAACTCCCATATCTCGCGAACGGATTTACGAAATCGAGAAATCCCTGTTGCATCTGAAAGTAGAAACTCGCCCGATGACAATGGTGTGTGTACTCTTCCCCTAGGCCATTCCAGTTGTTCGTTTCTAGCATCAGAATTGCGAAAATTTTGATGGTTTCTCAACCATTCCTTAACTTCAAACTCCCATATCTCGTGAACGGATTGACGAACTCGAGAAATTCCTGTTGCATCTGAAAGTAGAAACTCGCCCGATTACAAAGATATGTGTGTTTTTCCGCTAGGCCTTTGTAGTTATTGGTTTCGAGTATCAGACTTGCGAAAATTTTGAGGGTTTCCCAACCATTCCTTAACTCCAAACTCCCATATCTCGCGAACGGATTTACGAAATCGAAAAAATTCCTGTTGCATCTGAAAGTAAAAACTCGCCCGATTACAAAGATATGTGTGTTTTTCCCCTAGGCCTTTGTAGTTATTGGTTTCGAGTATCAGACTTTCGAAAATTTTGATGGTTTCTCAAGCATTCCTTAACTTCAAACTCCCATATCTCGCGAACGCATTGACGAACTCGAGAAATTCCTGTTGCATCTGTAAGTAGAGACTCGCCCGATTAGAATGGTGTGTGTACTTTTCCCCTAGGCCATTCCAGTTATTCGTTTCTAGCATCAGAATTGCGAAAATTTTGATGGTTTCTCAACCATTCCTTAACTTCAAACTCCCATATCTCGTGAACGGATTGACGAACTCGAGAAATTCCTGTTGCATCTGAAAGTAGAAACTCGCCCGATTACAAAGATATGTGTGTTTTTCCGCTAGGCCTTTGTAGTTATTGGTTTCGAGTATCAGACTTGCGAAAACTTTGAGGGTTTCCCAACCATTCATTAACTCCGAACTCCCATATCTCGCGAACGGATTTACGAAATCGAGAAATTCCTGTTGCATCTGAAAGTAGAAACTCGCCCGATTACAAAGATATGTGTGTTTTTCCCCTAGGCCTTTGTAGTTATTGGTTTCGAGTATCAGACTTTCGAAAATTTTGATGGTTTCTCTAGCATTCCTTAACTTCAAACTCCCATATCTCGCGAACGCATTGACGAACTCGAGAAATTCCTGTTGCATCTGAAAGTAGAGACTCGCCCGATTAGAATGGTGTGTGTACTTTTCCCCTAGGCCATTCCAGTTATTCGTTTCTAGCATCAGAATTGCGAAAATTTCGATGGCTTCTCAACCATTCCTTAACTTCAAACTCCCATATCTCGTGAACGGATTTACGAAATCGAGAAATTCCTGTTGCATCTGAAAGTAGAAGCTCGCCCGATTACAACGGTATGTGTATTTTTCCCATAGGCCTTTGTAGTTATTGGTTGCGAGTATCAGAATTGCGAAAATTTTGAATGTTTCTCAACCATTGCTTAACATCAAACTCCCATATCTCGCGAACGGAATGACGAACTCGAGAAATTCCTGTTGCATCTGAAAGTGGAAACTCGCCCGATTACAAAAATATGTGTGTTTTTCCGCTAGGCCTTTGTAGTTATTGGTTTCGAGTATCAGACTTGCGAAAATTTTGAGGGTTTCCCAACCATTCCTTAACTCCAAACTCCCATATCTCGCGAACGGATTTACGAAATCGAGAAATCCCTGTTGCATCTGAAAGTAGAAACTCGCCCGATGACAATGGTGTGTGTACTCTTCCCCTAGGCCATTCCAGTTGTTCGTTTCTAGCATCAGAATTGCGAAAATTTTGATGGTTTCTCAACCATTCCTTAACTTCAAACTCCCATATCTCGTGAACGGATTGACGAACTCGAGAAATTCCTGTTGCATCTGAAAGTAGAAACTCGCCCGATTACAAAGATATGTGTGTTTTTCCGCTAGGCCTTTGTAGTTATTGGTTTCGAGTATCAGACTTGCGAAAATTTTGAGGGTTTCCCAACCATTCCTTAACTCCAAACTCCCATATCTCGCGAACGGATTTACGAAATCGAGAAATTCCTGTTGCATCTGAAAGTAAAAACTCGCCCGATTACAAAGATATGTGTGTTTTTCCCCTAGGCCTTTGTAGTTATTGGTTTCGAGTATCAGACTTTCGAAAATTTTGATGGTTTCTCAAGCATTCCTTAACTTCAAACTCCCATATCTCGCGAACGCATTGACGAACTCGAGAAATTCCTGTTGCATCTGAAAGTAGAGACTCGCCCGATTAGAATGGTGTGTGTACTTTTCCCCTAGGCCATTCCAGTTATTCGTTTCTAGCATCAGAATTGCGAAAATTTTGATGGTTTCTCAACCATTCCTTAACTTCAAACTCCCATATCTCGTGAACGGATTGACGAACTCGAGAAATTCCTGTTGCATCTGAAAGTAGAAACTCGCCCGATTACAAAGATATGTGTGTTTTTCCGCTAGGCCTTTGTAGTTATTGGTTTCGAGTATCAGACTTGCGAAAACTTTGAGGGTTTCCCAACCATTCATTAACTCCGAACTCCCATATCTCGCGAACGGATTTACGAAATCGAGAAATTCCTGTTGCATCTGAAAGTAGAAACTCGCCCGATTACAAAGATATGTGTGTTTTTCCCCTAGGCCTTTGTAGTTATTGGTTTCGAGTATCAGACTTTCGAAAATTTTGATGGTTTCTCTAGCATTCCTTAACTTCAAACTCCCATATCTCGCGAACGCATTGACGAACTCGAGAAATTCCTGTTGCATCTGAAAGTAGAGACTCGCCCGATTAGAATGGTGTGTGTACTTTTCCCCTAGGCCATTCCAGTTATTCGTTTCTAGCATCAGAATTGCGAAAATTTCGATGGCTTCTCAACCATTCCTTAACTTCAAACTCCCATATCTCGTGAACGGATTTACGAAATCGAGAAATTCCTGTTGCATCTGAAAGTAGAAGCTCGCCCGATTACAACGGTATGTGTATTTTTCCCATAGGCCTTTGTAGTTATTGGTTGCGAGTATCAGAATTGCGAAAATTTTGATGGTTTCTCAACCATTGCTTAACATCAAACTCCCATATCTCGCGAACGGGATGACGAACTCGAGAAATTCCTGTTGCATCTGAAAGTGGAAACTCGCCCGATTACAAAAATATGTGTGTTTATCCGCTAGGCCTTTGTAGTTATTGGTTTCGAGTATCAGACTTGCGAAAATTTTGAGGGTTTCCCAACCATTCCTTAACTCCAAACTCCCATATCTCGCGAACGGATTTACGAAATCGAGAAATCCCTGTTGCATCTGAAAGTAGAAACTCGCCCGATGACAATGGTGTGTGTACTCTTCCCCTAGGCCATTCCAGTTGTTCGTTTCTAGCATCAGAATTGCGAAAATTTTGATGGTTTCTCAACCATTCCTTAACTTCAAACTCCCATATCTCGTGAACGGATTGACGAACTCGAGAAATTCCTGTTGCATCTGAAAGTGGAAACTCGCCCGATTACAAAAATATGTGTGTTTTTCCGCTAGGCCTTTGTAGTTATTGGTTTCGAGTATCAGACTTGCGAAAATTTTGAGGGTTTCCCAACCATTCCTTAACTCCAAACTCCCATATCTCGCGAACGGATTTACGAAATCGAGAAATCCCTGTTGCATCTGAAAGTAGAAACTCGCCCGATGACAATGGTGTGTGTACTCTTCCCCTAGGCCATTCCAGTTGTTCGTTTCTAGCATCAGAATTGCGAAAATTTTGATGGTTTCTCAACCATTCCTTAACTTCAAACTCCCATATCTCGTGAACGGATTGACGAACTCGAGAAATTCCTGTTGCATCTGAAAGTAGAAACTCGCCCGATTACAAAGATATGTGTGTTTTTCCGCTAGGCCTTTGTAGTTATTGGTTTCGAGTATCAGACTTGCGAAAATTTTGAGGGTTTCCCAACCATTCCTTAACTCCAAACTCCCATATCTCGCGAACGGATTTACGAAATCGAGAAATTCCTGTTGCATCTGAAAGTAAAAACTCGCCCGATTACAAAGATATGTGTGTTTTTCCCCTAGGCCTTTGTAGTTATTGGTTTCGAGTATCAGACTTTCGAAAATTTTGATGGTTTCTCAAGCATTCCTTAACTTCAAACTCCCATATCTCGCGAACGCATTGACGAACTCGAGAAATTCCTGTTGCATCTGAAAGTAGAGACTCGCCCGATTAGAATGGTGTGTGTACTTTTCCCCTAGGCCATTCCAGTTATTCGTTTCTAGCATCAGAATTGCGAAAATTTTGATGGTTTCTCAACCATTCCTTAACTTCAAACTCCCATATCTCGTGAACGGATTGACGAACTCGAGAAATTCCTGTTGCATCTGAAAGTAGAAACTCGCCCGATTACAAAGATATGTGTGTTTTTCCGCTAGGCCTTTGTAGTTATTGGTTTCGAGTATCAGACTTGCGAAAACTTTGAGGGTTTCCCAACCATTCATTAACTCCGAACTCCCATATCTCGCGAACGGATTTACGAAATCGAGAAATTCCTGTTGCATCTGAAAGTAGAAACTCGCCCGATTACAAAGATATGTGTGTTTTTCCCCTAGGCCTTTGTAGTTATTGGTTTCGAGTATCAGACTTTCGAAAATTTTGATGGTTTCTCTAGCATTCCTTAACTTCAAACTCCCATATCTCGCGAACGCATTGACGAACTCGAGAAATTCCTGTTGCATCTGAAAGTAGAGACTCGCCCGATTAGAATGGTGTGTGTACTTTTCCCCTAGGCCATTCCAGTTATTCGTTTCTAGCATCAGAATTGCGAAAATTTCGATGGCTTCTCAACCATTCCTTAACTTCAAACTCCCATATCTCGTGAACGGATTTACGAAATCGAGAAATTCCTGTTGCATCTGAAAGTAGAAGCTCGCCCGATTACAACGGTATGTGTATTTTTCCCATAGGCCTTTGTAGTTATTGGTTGCGAGTATCAGAATTGCGAAAATTTTGATGGTTTCTCAACCATTGCTTAACATCAAACTCCCATATCTCGCGAACGGGATGACGAACTCGAGAAATTCCTGTTGCATCTGAAAGTGGAAACTCGCCCGATTACAAAAATATGTGTGTTTATCCGCTAGGCCTTTGTAGTTATTGGTTTCGAGTATCAGACTTGCGAAAATTTTGAGGGTTTCCCAACCATTCCTTAACTCCAAACTCCCATATCTCGCGAACGGATTTACGAAATCGAGAAATCCCTGTTGCATCTGAAAGTAGAAACTCGCCCGATGACAATGGTGTGTGTACTCTTCCCCTAGGCCATTCCAGTTGTTCGTTTCTAGCATCAGAATTGCGAAAATTTTGATGGTTTCTCAACCATTCCTTAACTTCAAACTCCCATATCTCGTGAACGGATTGACGAACTCGAGAAATTCCTGTTGCATCTGAAAGTAGAAACTCGCCCGATTACAAAGATATGTTTGTTTTTCCGCTAGGCCTTTGTAGTTATTGGTTTCGAGTATCAGACTTGCGAAAATTTTGAGGGTTTCCCAACCATTCCTTAAATCCAAACTCCCATATCTCGCGAACGGATTTACGAAATCGAGAAATTCCTGTTGCATCTGAAAGTAAAAACTCGCCCGATTACAAAGATATGTGTGTTTTTCCCCTAGGCCTTTGTAGTTATTGGTTTCGAGTATCAGACTTTCGAAAATTTTGATGGTTTCTCAAGCATTCCTTAAATTCAAACTCCCATATCTCGCGAACGCATTGACGAACTCGAGAAATTCCTGTTGCATCTGAAAGTAGAGACTCGCCCGATTAGAATGGTGTGTATACTTTTCCCCTAGGCCATTCCAGTTATTCGTTTCTAGCATCAGAATTGCGAAAATTTCGATGGCTTCTCAACCATTCCTTAACTTCAAACTCCCATATCTCGTGAACGGATTTACGAAATCGAGAAATTCCTGTTGCATCTGAAAGTAGAAGCTCGCCCGATTACAACGGTATGTGTATTTTTCCCATAGGCCTTTGTAGTTATTGGTTGCGAGTATCAGAATTGCGAAAATTTTAATGGTTTCTCAACCATTGCTTAACATCAAACTCCCATATCTCGCGAACGGATTGACGAACTCGAGAAATTCCTGTTGCATCTGAAAGTGGAAACTCGCCCGATTACAAAGATATGTGTGTTTTTCCGCTAGGCCTTTGTAGTTATTGGTTTCGAGTATCAAACTTGCGAAAATTTTCAGGGTTTCCCAACCATTCCTTAACTCCAAAACCCCATATCTCGCGAACGGATTTACGAAATCGAGAAATTCCTGTTGCATCTGAAAGTAGAAACTCGCCCGATGACAATAGTGTGTGTACTTTTCCCCTAGGCCATTCCAGTTATTCGTTTCTAGCATCAGAATTGCGAAAATGTTGATGGTTTCTCAAACATTCCTTAACTTCAAACGCCCATATCTCGCGAACGGATTGACGAACTCGAGAAATTCCTGTTGCATCTGAAAGTAGAAACTCGCCCGTTTACAATGGTTTGTGTACTCTTCCCCTAGGCCATTCCAGTTGTTCGTTTCTAGCATCAGAATTGCGAAAATTTTGATGGTTTCTCAACCATTCCTTAACTTCAAACTCCCATATCTCGTGAACGGATTGACGAGCTCGAGAAATTCCTGTTGCATCTGAAAGTAGAAACTCGCCCGATTACAAAGATATGTGTGTTTTTCCCCTAGGCCTTTGTAGTTATTGGTTTCGAGTATCAGACTTGCGAAAATTTTGATGGTTCCTCAACCATTCCTTAACTTTAAACTCCCATATCTCGCGCACGAATTGACGAACTCGAGCAATTCCTGTTGCATCTGAAAGTAGAAACTCGCCCGATTACAATGGTGTGTGTACTCTTCCCCTAGGCCATTCCAGTTGTTCGTTTCTAGCATCAGAATTGCGAAAATTTTGATGGTTTCTCAACCATTCCTTAACTTCAAACTCCCATATCTCGTGAACGGATTGACGAACTCGAGAAATTCCTGTTGCATCTGAAAGTAGAAACTCGCCCGATTAAAAAGATATGTGTGTTTTTCCGCTAGGCCTTTGTAGTTATTGGTTTCGAGTATCAGACTTGCGAAAACTTTGAGGGTTTCCCAACCATTCATTAACTCCAAACTCCCATATCTCGCGAACGGATTTACGAAATCGAGAAATTCCTGTTGCATCTGAAAGTAGAAACTCGCCCGATTACAAAGATATGTGTGTTTTTCCCCTAGGCCTTTGTAGTTATTGGTTTCGAGTATCAGACTTTCGAAAATTTTGATGGTTTCTCAAGCATTCCTTAACTTCAAACTCCCATATCTCGCGAACGCATTGACGAACTCGAGAAATTCCTGTTGCATCTGAAAGTAGAGACTCGCCCGATTAGAATGGTGTGTGTACTTTTCCCCTAGGCCATTCCAGTTATTCGTTTCTAGCATCAGAATTGCGAAAATTTCGATGGCTTCTCAACCATTCCTTAACTTCAAACTCCCATATCTCGTGAACGGATTTACGAAATCGAGAAATTCGTGTTGCATCTGAAAGTAGAAGCTCGCCCGATTACAACGGTATGTGTATTTTTCCCATAGGCCTTTGTAGTTATTGGTTGCGAGTATCAGAATTGCGAAAATTTTGATGGTTTCTCAACCATTGCTTAACATCAAACTCCCATATCTCGCGAACGGATTTACGAAATCGAGAAATTCCTGTTGCATCTGAAAGTAGAAACTCGCCCGATGACAATGGTGTGTGTACTTTTCCCCTAGGCCATTCCAGTTATTCGTTTCTAGCATCTGAATTGCGAAAATGTTGATGGTTTCTCAAACATTCCATAACTTCAAACGCCCATATCTCGCGAACGGATTGACGAACTCGAGAAATTCCTGTTGCATCTCAAAGTGGAAACTCGCCCGATTACAAAGTTATGTGCATTTTTCCCCTAGGCCTTTGTAGTTATTGGTTTCGAGTATTAGACTTGCGAAAATCTTGATGGTTTCTCAAGCATTCCTTAAATTCAAACTCCCATATCTCGCGAACGGATTGACGAACTCGAGAAATTCCTGTTGCATCTGAAAGTAGAGACTCGCCCGATTAGAATGGTGTGGGTACTTTTCCCCTAGGCCGTTCCAGTTATTCGTTTCTAGCATCAGAATTGCGAAAATTTCGATGGTTTCTCAACCATTCCTTAACTTCAAACTCCCATATCTCGTGAACGGATTGACGAGCTCGAGAAATTCCTGTTGCATCTGAAAGTAGAAACTCGCCCGATAACAAAGATATGTGTGTTTTTCCCCTAGGCCTTTGTAGTTATTGGTTTCGAGTATCAGACTTGCGAAAATTTTGATGGTTCCTCAACCATTCCTTAACTTCAAACACCCATCTCTCGCGCACGAATTGACGAACTCGAGCAATTCCTGTTGCATCTGAAAGTAGAAACTCGCCCGATTACAATGGTGTGTGTACTCTTCCCCTAGGCCATTCCAGTTATTCGTTTCTAGCATCAGAATTGCGAAAATTTCGATGGCTTCTCAACCCTTCCTTAACTTCAAACTCCCATATCTCGTGAACGGATTTACGAAATCGAGAAATTCCTGTTGCATCTGAAAGTAGAAGCTCGCCCGATTACAACGGTATGTGTATTTTTCCCCTAGGCCTTTGTAGTTATTGGTTTCGAGTATCAGAATTGCGAAAATTTTGTTGTTTTCTCAACCATTCCTGAACTTCAAACTCCCATATCTCGCGAACGGAATGACGAACTCGAGAAGTTCCTGTTGCATCTGAAAGTGGAAACTCGCCCGATTACAAAGATATGTGTGTTTTTCCGCTAGGCCTTTGTAGTTATTGGTTTCGAGTGTCAGACTTGCGAAAATTTTGAGGGTTTCCCAACCATTCCTTAACTCCAAACTCCCATATCTCGCGAACGGATTTACGAAATCGAGAAATTCCTGTTGCATCTGAAAGTAGAAACTCGCCCGATGACAATGGTGTGTGTACTTTTCCCCTAGGCCATTCCAGTTATTCGTTTCTAGCATCAGAATTGCGAAAATGTTGATGGTTTCTCAAACATTCCTTAACTTCAAACGCCCATATCTCGCGAACGGATTGACGAACTCGAGAAATTCCTGTTGCATCTCAAAGTGGAAACTCGCCCGATTACAAAGGTATGTGCATTTTTCCCCTAGGCCTTTGTAGTTATTGGTTTCGAGTATTAGACTTGCGAAAATCTTGATGGTTTCTCAAGCATTCCTTAAATTCAAACTCCCATATCTCGCGAACGGATTGACGAACTCGAGAAATTCCTGTTGCATCTGAAAGTAGAGACTCGCCCGATTAGAATGGTGTGGGTACCTTTCCCCTATGCCGTTCCAGTTATTCGTTTCTAGCATCAGAATAGCGAAAATTTCGATGGTTCCTCAACCATTCCTTAACTTCAAACTCCCATATCTCGTGAACGGATTGACGAGCTCGAGAAATTCCTGTTGCATCTGAAAGTAGAAACTCGCCCGATTACAAAGAAATGTGTGTTTTTCCCCTAGGCCTTTGTAGTTATTGGTTTCGAGTATTAGACTTGCGAAAATCTTGATGGTTCCTCAACCATTCCTTAACTTCAAACTCCCATATCTCGCGCACGAATTGACGAACTCGAGCAATTCCTGTTGCATCTGAAAGTAGAAACTCGCCCGATTACAATGGTGTGTGTACTCTTCCCCTAGGCCATTCCAGTTGTTCGTTTCTAGCATCAGAATTGCGAAAATTATGATGGTTTCTCAACCATTCCTTAACTTCAAACTCCCATATCTCGTGAACGGATTGACGAACTCGAGAAATTCCTGTTGCATCTGAAAGTAGAAACTCGCCCGATTACAAAGATATGTGTGTTTTTCCGCTAGGCCTTTGTAGTTATTGGTTTCGAGTATCAGACTTGCGAAATCTTTGAGGGTTTCCCAACCATTCCTTAACTCCAAACTCCCATATCTCGCGAACGGATTTACGAAATCGAGAAATTCCCGTTGCATCTGAAAGTAGAAACTCGCCCGATTACAAAGATATGTGTGTTTTTCCCCTAGGCCTTTGTAGTTATTGGTTTCGAGTATCAGACATTCGAAAATTTTGATGGTTTCTCAAGCATTCCATAACTTCAAGCTCCCATATCTCGCGAACGCATTGACGAACTCGAGAAATTCCTGTTGCATCTGAAAGTAGAAACTCGCCCGATTACAATGGTGTGTGTACTCTTCCCCTAGGCCATTCCAGTTGTTCGTTTCTAGCATCAGAATTGCGAAAATTTTGATGGTTTCTCAACCATTCCTGAACTTCAAACTCCCATATCTCGTGAACAGATTGATGAACTCGAGAAGTTCCTGTTGCATCTGAAAGTAGAAACTCGCCCGATTACAAAGATATGTGTGTTTTTCCGCTAGGCCTTTGTAGTTATTGGTTTCGAGTATCAGACTTGCGAAAATTTTGATGGTTCCTCAACCATTCCTTAACTTCAAGCTCCCATATCTCGCGAACGCATTGACGAACTCGAGAAATTCCTGTTGCATCTGAAAGTAGAGACTCGCCCGATTAGAATGGTGTGTGTACTTTTCCCCTAGGCCATTCCAGTTATTCGTTTCTAGCATCAGAATTGCGAAAATTTCGATGGCTTCTCAACCCTTCCTTAACTTCAAACTCCCATATCTCGTGAACGGATTTACGAAATCGAGAAATTCCTGTTGCATCTGAAAGTAGAAGCTCGCCCGATTACAACGGTATGTGTATTTTTCCCCTAGGCCTTTGTAGTTATTGGTTTCGAGTATCAGAATTGCGAAAATTTTGTTGTTTTCTCAACCATTCCTGAACTTCAAACTCCCATATCTCGCGAACGGAATGACGAACTCGAGAAGTTCCTGTTGCATCTGAAAGTGGAAACTCGCCCGATTACAAAGATATGTGTGTTTTTCCGCTAGGCCTTTGTAGTTATTGGTTTCGAGTATCAGACTTTCGAAAATTTTGATGGTTTCTCAAGCATTCCTTAACTTCAAACTCCCATATCTCGTGAACGGATTGACGAGCTCGAGAAATTCCTGTTGCATCTGAAAGTAGAAACTCGCCCGATTAGAATGGTGTGGGTACTTTTCCCCTAGGCCGTTCCAGTTATTAGTTTCTAGCATCAGAATTGCGAAAATTTCGATGGTTTCTCAACCATTCCTTAACTTCAAACTCCCATATCTCGTGAACGGATTGACGAGCTCGAGAAATTCCTGTTGCATCTGAAAGTAGAAACTCGCCCGATTACAAAGATATGTGTGTTTTTCCCCTAGGCCTTTGTAGTTATTGGTTTCGAGTATCAGACTTGCGAAAATTTTGATGGTTCCTCAACCATTCCTTAACTTCAAACTCCCATATCTCGCGCACGAATTGACGAACTCGAGCAATTCCTGTTGCATCTGAAAGTAGAAACTCGCCCGATTACAATGGTGTGTGTACTCTTCCCCTAGGCCTTTGTAGTTATTGGTTTCGCGTATCAGACTTGCGAAAATATTTATGGTTCCTCAACCATTCCTTAACTTCAAACTCCCATACCTCGCGAACGAATTGGCGAACTCGAGAAATTCCTGTTGCATCAGAAAGTAGAAACTCGCACGATTACAATGGTGTGTGTACTTTTCCCCTAGGCCATTCCAGTTATTGGTTTCGAGTATCAGACTTGCGAAAATTTTGATGGTTCCTCAACCATTCCTTAACTTCAAACTCCCATATCTCGCGCACGAATTGACGAACTCGAGCAATTCCTGTTGCATCTGAAAGTAGAAACTCGCCCGATTACAATGGTGTGTGTACTCTTCCCCTAGGCCTTTGTAGTTATTGGTTTCGCGTATCAGACTTGCGAAAATATTTATGGTTCCTCAACCATTCCTTAACTTCAAACTCCCATACCTCGCGAATGAATTGGCGAACTCGAGAAATTCTTGTTGCATCTGAAAGTGGAAACTCGCCCGATTACAAAGATATGTGTGTTTTTCCGCTAGGCCTTTGTAGTTATTGGTTTCGAGTATCAGACTTTCGAAAATTTTGATGGTTTCTCAACAATTCCTTAACTTCAAACTCCCATATCTCGCGAACGCATTGACGAACTCGAGAAATTCCTGTTGCATCTGAAAGTAGAGACTCGCCCGATTAGAATGGTGTGGGTACTTTTCCCCTAGGCCGTTCCAGTTATTAGTTTCTAGCATCAGAATTGCGAAAATTTCGATGGTTTCTCAACCATTCCTTAACTTCAAACTCCCATATCTCGTGAACGGATTGACGAGCTCGAGAAATTCCTGTTGCATCTGAAAGTCGAAGCTCGCCCGATTACAACGGTATGTGTATTTTTCCCATAGGCCTTTGTAGTTATTGGTTGCGAGTATCAGAATTGCGAAAATTTAGATGGTTTCTCAACCATTCCTTAACATCAAACTCCCATATCTCGCGAACGGATTGACGAACTCGAGAAATTTCTTTTGCATCTGAAAGCAGAAACTCGCCCGATTACAAAGGTATGTGTATTTTTCCCCTAGGACTTTGTAGTTATTGGTTTCGCGTATCAGACTTGCGGAAATTTTGATGGTTCCTCAACCATTCCTTAACTTCAAACTCCCATATCTCGCGAACGGATTGACGAACTCGAGAAATTCCTGTTGCATCTGAAAGTAGAAACTCGCACGATTACAATGGTGTGTGTACTTTTCCCCTAGGCCATTCCAGTTATTGGTTTCGAGTATCAGACTTGCGGAAATTTTGATGGTTCCTCAACCATTCCTTAACTTCAAACTCCCATATCTCGCGAACGGATTGACGAACTCGAGAAATTCCTGTTGCATCTGAAAGTAGAGACTCGCCCGATTAGAATGGTGTGTGTACTTTTCCCCTAGGCCATTCCAGTTATTCGTTTCTAGCATCAGAATTGCGAAAATGTTGATGGTTTCTCAACCATTCCTTAACTTCAAACTCCCATATCTCGCGAACGGATTGACGAACTCGAGAAATTCCTGTTGCATCTGAAAGTGGAAACTCGCCCGATTACAAAGGTGTGTGCATTTTACCCTAGGCCTTTGCAGTTATTGGTTTCGAGTATCAAACTTTCGAAAATTTTGATGGTTTCTTAAGCATTCCTTAAGATCAAACTCCCATATCTCGCGAACGCATTGACGAACTCGAGAAATTCCTGTTGCATCTGAAAGTGGAAACTCGCCCGATTACAAAGATATGTGTGTTTTTCCGCTAGGCCTTTGTAGTTATTGGTTTCGAGTATCAGACTTGCGAAAATTTTGAGGGTTTCCCAACCATTCCTTAACTCCAAACTCCCATATCTCGCGAACGGATATACGAAATCGAGAAATTCCTGTTGCATCTGAAAGTAAAAACTCGCCCGATTACAAAGATTTGTGTGTTTTTCCCCTAGGCCTTTGTAGTTATTGGTTTCGAGTATCAGACTTTCGAAAATTTTGATGGTTTCTCAAGCATTCCTTAACTTCAAACTCCCATATCTCGCGAACGCATTGACGAACTCGAGAAATTCCTGTTGCATCTGAAAGTAGAGACTCGCCCGATTAGAATGGTGTGTGCATTTTCCCCTAGGCCTTTGTAGTTATTGGTTTCGAGTATCAAACTTTCGAAAATTTTGATGGTTTCTCAACCATTCCTTAACTTCAAACTCCCATATCTCGTGAACGGATTGACGAACTCGAGAAATTCCTGTTGCATCTGAAAGTAGAAACTCGCCCGATTACAAAGATATGTGTGTTTTTCCGCTAGGCCTTTGTAGTTATTGGTTTCGAGTATCAGACTTGCGAAAATTTTGAGGGTTTCCCAACCATTCCTTAACTCCAAACTCCCATATCTCGCGAACGGATTTACGAACTCGAGAAATTCCTGTTGCATCTGAAAGTGGAAACTCGCCCGATTACAAAGATATGTGTGTTTTTCCGCTAGGCCTTTGTAGTTATTGGTTTCGAGTATCAGACTTGCGAAAATTTTGAGGGTTTCCCAACCATTCCTTAACTCCAAACTCCCATATCTCGCGAACGGATATACGAAATCGAGAAATTCCTGTTGCATCTGAAAGTAAAAACTCGCCCGATTACAAAGATTTGTGTGTTTTTCCCCTAGGCCTTTGTAGTTATTGGTTTCGAGTATCAGACTTTCGAAAATTTTGATGGTTTCTCAAGCATTCCTTAACTTCAAACTCCCATATCTCGCGAACGCATTGACGAACTCGAGAAATTCCTGTTGCATCTGAAAGTAGAGACTCGCCCGATTAGAATGGTGTGTGCATTTTCCCCTAGGCCTTTGTAGTTATTGGTTTCGAGTATCAAACTTTCGAAAATTTTGATGGTTTCTCAACCATTCCTTAACTTCAAACTCCCATATCTCGTGAACGGATTGACGAACTCGAGAAATTCCTGTTGCATCTGAAAGTAGAAACTCGCCCGATTACAAAGATATGTGTGTTTTTCCGCTAGGCCTTTGTAGTTATTGGTTTCGAGTATCAGACTTGCGAAAATTTTGAGGGTTTCCCAACCATTCCTTAACTCCAAACTCCCATATCTCGCGAACGGATTTACGAAATCGAGAAATTCCTGTTGCATCTGACAGTAGAAACTCGCCCGATTACAATGGTGTGTGTACTTTTCCCCTAGGCCATTCCAGTTATTCGTTTCTAGAATCAGAATCGCGAAAATGTTGATGGTTTCTCAAACATTCCTTAATTTCAAACTCCCATATCTCGCGAACAGATTGACGAACTCGAGAAATTCCTGTTGCATCTCAAAGTGGAAACTCGCCCGATTACAAAGGTATGTGCATTTTTCCCCTAGGCCTTTGTAGTTATTGGTTTCGAGAATTAGACTTGCGAAAATCTTGATGGTTTCTCAAGCATTCCTTAACTTCAAACTCCCATATCTCGCGAACGGATTGACGAACTCGAGAAATTCCTGCTGCATCTGAAAGTAGAAACTCGCCCGATTACAAAGATATGTGTGTTTTTCCCCTAGGCCTTTGTGGTTATTGGTTTCGAGTATCAGACTTGCGAAAATTTTGAGGGCTTCCCAACCATTCCTTAACTTCAAGCTCCCACATCTCGCGAACGGATTGACGAACTCGAGAAATTCCTGATGCATCTGAAAGTAGAGACTCGCCCGATTAGAATGGTGCGTGTACTTTTCCCCTAGGCCATTCCAGATATTCGTTTCTAGCCTCAGAATTGCGAAAATTGTGATGGATTCTCAAGCATTCCTTAAGATCAAACTCCCATATCTCGCGAACGGATTGACGAACTTGAGAAATTCCTGTTGCAACTGAAAGTAGAAACTCGCCCGATTACAGAGATATGTGTGTTTTTCCCCTAGGCCATTGTAGTTATTGGTTTAGAGTATCAGACTTGCGAAAATTTTGATGGTTTCTCAAGCATTCCTTAACTTCAAACTCCCATATCTCGCGAACGGATTGACGAACTCGAGAAATTCCTGTTGCATCTGAAAGTAGAGACTCGCCCGATTAGAATGGTGTGTGTACTTTTCCCCTGGGCCATTCCAGTTATTCGTTTCTAGCATCAGAATTGCGAAAATGTTGATGGTTTCTCAACCATTCCTTAACTTCAAACTCCCATATCTCACGAACGGATTGACGAACTCGCGAAATTCCTGTTGCATCTGAAAGTGGAAACTTGCCCGATTACAAAGGTGTGTGCATTTTACCCTAGGCCTTTGTAGTTATTGGTTTCGAGTATCAAACTTTCGAAAATTTTGATGGTTTCTTAAGCATTCCTTAAGATCAAACTCCCATATCTCGCGAACGGATTGACGAACTTGAGAAATTCCTGTTGCAACTGAAAGTAGAAACTCGCCCGATTACAAAGATATGTGTGGTTTTCCCCTAGGCCTTTGTAGTTATTGGTATCGAGTATCAGACTTGCGAAAATTTTGATGGTTTCTCAAGCATTCCTTAACTTCAAACTCCCATATCTCGCGAACGGATTGACGAACTCGAGAAATTCCTGTTGCATCTGAAAGTGGAAACTCGCCCGATTACAAAGGTATGTGCATTTTCCCCTAGGCCTTTGTAGTTATTGGTTTCGAGTATCAAACTTTCGAAAATTTTGATGGTTTCTCAAGCATTCCTTAACTCCAAACTCCCATATCTCGCGAACGGATTTACGAAATCGAGAAATTCCTGTTGCATCTGAAAGTAGAAACTCGCCCGATTACAAAGATATGTGTGTTTTTCCCCTAGGCCTTTGTAGTTATTGGTTTCGAGTATCAGACTTGCGAAAATTTTGATGGTTTCTCAAGCATTCCTTAACTTCAAACTCCCATACCGCGCGAACGGATTGACGAACTCGAGAAATTCCTGTTGCATCTGAAAGTAGAGACTCGCCCGATTAGAATGGTGTGTGTACTTTTCCCCTAGGCCATTCCAGTTATTCGTTTCTAGCATCAGAATTGCGAAAATGTTGATGGTTTCTCAACCATTCCTTTACTTCAAACTCCCATATCTCGCGAACGGATTGACGAACTCGAGAAATTCCTGTTGCATCTGAAAGTGGAAACTCGCCCGATTACAAAGGAGTGTGCATTTTACCCTAGGCCTTTGTAGTTATTGGTTTCGAGTATCAAACTTTCGAAAATTTTGATGGCTTCTTAAGCATTCCTTAAGATCAAACTCCCATATCTCGCGAACGGATTGACGAACTTGAGAAATTCCTGTTGCAACTGAAAGTAGAAACTCGCCCGATTACAAAGATATGTGTGTTTTTCCCCTAGGCCTTTGTAGTTATTGGTTTCGAGTATCAGACTTGTGAAAATTTTGATGGTTTCGCAACCATTCCTTAATTTCAAACTCCCATATCTCGCGAACGGAATGACGAACTCGAGAATTTCCTATTGCATCTGAAAGCAGAAACACGCCCGATTACAACGGTACGTGTATTTTTGACCTAGGCCATTCCAGTTATTGATTTTGAGTATTAGACCAGCGAAAATTTTGAAGGTTTCTCAACCATTCCTTAACTTCAAACTCCCATATCTCGCGAACGGATTGACGAACTCGAGAAATTCCTGTTGCATCTGAAAGTAGAAACTCGCCCGATTACAATGATATGTGCATTTTTCCCCTAGGCCTTTGTAGTTATTGGTTTCGAGTATTAGACTTGCGAAAATTTTGATGGTTTCTCAAGCATTCCTTAACTTCAAACTCCCATATCTCGCGAACGGATTGACGTACTCGAGAAATTCCTGTTGCATCTGAAAGCGGAAACTCGCCCGATTACAACGGTATGTGTATTTTTCCCCTAGGCCATTGTAGTTCTTTGTTTCGAGTATGAGACTTGCGAAAATTTTGATGGTTTCTCAACCATTCCTTAATTTCAAACTACCATATCTCGCGAACGGATTGACGAACTCGAGAATTTCCTATTGCATCTGAAAGCAGAAACACGCCCGATTACAACGGTACGTGTATTTTTGACCTAGCCCATTCCAGTTATTGGTTTCGAGTATCAGACCAGCGAAAATTTTGAAGGTTTCTCAACCATTGCTTAACTTCAAACTCCGATATCTCGCGAACGGATTAACGAACTCGAGAAATTCCTGTTGCATCTGAAAGCAGAAACTCGCCCGATTTCAACGGTATGTGCATTTCTGCACTAGGCCATTGTAGTTACTGGTTTCGAGTATCAGACTTGCGAAAATTTTGATGGTTTCTCAAGCATTCCATAACTTCAAACTCCCATATCTCGCGAACGGATTGACGAACTCGAGAAAATGCTGTTGCATCTGAAAGCAGAAACTCGCCCGATTACAACGGTATGTGTATTTTTCCCCTAGGCCATTGTAGTTATTGGTTTCTAGTATCAGAATTGCGAAAATTTTGATGGTTTCTCAACCGTTCCTTAACTTCAAACTCCCATATCTTACGAACGGAGTGACGAACTCGAGAAATTCCTGTTGCATCTGATAGTGGAAACTCGCCCGATTACAAAGGTATGTGCATTTTTCCCCTATGCCTTTGTAGTTATTGGTTTCGAGTATCAGACCAGCGAAAATTTTGAAGGTTTCTCAACCATTCCTTAACTTCAAACTCCCATATCTCGCGAACGGATTGACGAGCTCGAGAAATTCCTGTTGCATCTGACAGCAGGAACTCACCCGATTACAACGGTGTGTGTATTTTAGCCCTAGGCCATAGTAGTTAAGGGTTTCGAGTATCAGACTTGCGAAATTTTGATGGTTTCTCAACCATTCCTTAACTTCAAACTCCGATACCTCGCGAACGGATTGGCGAACTCGAGAAATTCCTGTTGCATCTGAAAGTAGAAACTCGCCAGATTACAAAGGTATGTGTATTTTTCCCCTAGGCATTTGTAGTCATTGGTTTCGTGTATCAGACTTGCGAAAATTTTGATAGTTCCTCAACCATTCCCTAACTTCAAACTCCCATATCTCGCGAACAGATTGACGAACTCGAGAAATTACTGTTGCGTCTGAAAGTAGAAACTCGCCCGATTACTACGGTGTGTGTACTTTTCCCCTAGGCCATTCCAGTTTTTCGTTTCTAGCATCAGAATTGCGAAAACTTTGATGGTTTCTCAACCATTCCTTAACTTCAAACTCCCATATCTCGCGAACGGATTGACGAGCTCGAGAAATTCCTGTTGCATCTGACAGCAGGAACTCACCCGATTACAACGGTATGTGTATTTTAGCCCTAGGCCATAGTAGTTAAGGGTTTCGAGTATCAGACTTGCGAAATTTTGATGGTTTCTCAACCATTCCTTAACTTCAAACTCCCATATCTCGCGAACGGATTGACGAACTCGGGAAATTCCTGTTCCATCTGAAAGCAGAAACTCGCCCGATTACAACGGTATGTGTATTTTTGCTCTAGGCCATAGTAGTTATTGGTTTCGAGTATCAGACTTGCGAAAATTTTGATGGTTTCTCAACCATTCCTTAACTTCAAACTCCCATATCTCGCGAACGGATTGACGAGCTCGAGGAATTCCTGTTGCATCTGACAGCAGGAACTCACCCGATTACAACGGTATGTGTATTTTTCCCCTAGGCCATTGTAGTTCTTTGTTTCGAGTATGAGACTTGCGAAAATTTTGATGGTTTCTCAACCATTCCTTAATTTCAAACTACCATATCTCGCGAACGGATTGACGAACTCGAGAATTTCCTATTGCATCTGAAAGCAGAAACACGCCCGATTACAACGGTACGTGTATTTTTGACCTAGCCCATTCCAGTTATTGGTTTCGAGTATCAGACCAGCGAAAATTTTGAAGGTTTCTCAACCATTGCTTAACTTCAAACTCCGATATCTCGCGAACGGATTAACGAACTCGAGAAATTCCTGTTGCATCTGAAAGCAGAAACTCGCCCGATTTCAACGGTATGTGCATTTCTGCACTAGGCCATTGTAGTTACTGGTTTCGAGTATCAGACTTGCGAAAATTTTGATGGTTTCTCAAGCATTCCATAACTTCAAACTCCCATATCTCGCGAACGGATTGACGAACTCGAGAAAATGCTGTTGCATCTGAAAGCAGAAACTCGCCCGATTACAACGGTATGTGTATTTTTCCCCTAGGCCATTGTAGTTATTGGTTTCTAGTATCAGAATTGCGAAAATTTTGATGGTTTCTCAACCGTTCCTTAACTTCAAACTCCCATATCTTACGAACGGAGTGACGAACTCGAGAAATTCCTGTTGCATCTGATAGTGGAAACTCGCCCGATTACAAAGGTATGTGCATTTTTCCCCTATGCCTTTGTAGTTATTGGTTTCGAGTATCAGACCAGCGAAAATTTTGAAGGTTTCTCAACCATTCCTTAACTTCAAACTCCCATATCTCGCGAACGGATTGACGAGCTCGAGAAATTCCTGTTGCATCTGACAGCAGGAACTCACCCGATTACAACGGTGTGTGTATTTTAGCCCTAGGCCATAGTAGTTAAGGGTTTCGAGTATCAGACTTGCGAAATTTTGATGGTTTCTCAACCATTCCTTAACTTCAAACTCCGATACCTCGCGAACGGATTGGCGAACTCGAGAAATTCCTGTTGCATCTGAAAGTAGAAACTCGCCAGATTACAAAGGTATGTGTATTTTTCCCCTAGGCATTTGTAGTCATTGGTTTCGTGTATCAGACTTGCGAAAATTTTGATAGTTCCTCAACCATTCCCTAACTTCAAACTCCCATATCTCGCGAACAGATTGACGAACTCGAGAAATTACTGTTGCGTCTGAAAGTAGAAACTCGCCCGATTACTACGGTGTGTGTACTTTTCCCCTAGGCCATTCCAGTTTTTCGTTTCTAGCATCAGAATTGCGAAAACTTTGATGGTTTCTCAACCATTCCTTAACTTCAAACTCCCATATCTCGCGAACGGATTGACGAGCTCGAGAAATTCCTGTTGCATCTGACAGCAGGAACTCACCCGATTACAACGGTATGTGTATTTTAGCCCTAGGCCATAGTAGTTAAGGGTTTCGAGTATCAGACTTGCGAAATTTTGATGGTTTCTCAACCATTCCTTAACTTCAAACTCCCATATCTCGCGAACGGATTGACGAACTCGGGAAATTCCTGTTCCATCTGAAAGCAGAAACTCGCCCGATTACAACGGTATGTGTATTTTTGCTCTAGGCCATAGTAGTTATTGGTTTCGAGTATCAGACTTGCGAAAATTTTGATGGTTTCTCAACCATTCCTTAACTTCAAACTCCCATATCTCGCGAACGGATTGACGAGCTCGAGGAATTCCTGTTGCATCTGACAGCAGGAACTCACCCGATTACAACGGTATGTGTATTTTAGCCCTAGGCCATAGTAGTTAAGGGTTTCGAGTATCAGACTTGCGAAATTTTGATGGTTTCTCAACCATTCCTTAACTTCAAACTCCGATACCTCGCGAACGGATTGGCGAACTCGAGAAATTTCTGTTGCATCTGAAAGTAGAAACTTGCCCCATTACAATGGTGTGTGTACTTTTCCCCTAGGCAATTCCAGTTATTGGTTTCGAGTATCACACTTGCGAAAATTTTGATGGTTCCTCAACCATTCCTTAACTTCGAACTCCCATATCTCGCGAAAGGATTGACGAACTCGAGAAATTCCTGTTGCATCTGAAAGTGGAAACTCGCCCGATTACAATGGTGTGTGTACTTTTCGCCTAGGCCATTCCAGTTATTGGTTTCGAGTACCAGAATTGCGAAAATTTTGATGGTTTCTCAACCATTCCTTAACTTCAAACTCCCATATCTCGCGAACGGATTGACCAACTCGAGAAATTCCTGTTGCATGTGAAAGTTGAAACTCGCCCCAATACACTGGTGTGTGTACTTTTCGCCTAGGCCATTCCAGTTATTGGTTTCGAGTACCAGAATTGCGAAAATTTTGATGGTTTCTCAACCATTCCTTAACTTCAAACTACCATATCTCGCGAAAGGATTGACGAACTCGAGAAATTCCGGTTGCATCTGAAAGTAGAAACTCGCCCGATTACAATGGTGTGTGTACTTTTCCCCTAGGACATTACAGATATTGGTTTCGAGTATCAGAATTGCGAAAATTTTGATGGTTTCTCAACCATCTCTTAACTCCAAACTCCGATATTTCGCGAACGGATTGACGAATTCGAAAAATTTCTGTTGCGTCTGAAAGCAGAAACTCTCCCGATTACAATGGTGTGTGTACTTTCCCCTAGGCGATTGTAGTTATTGGTTTCGAGTATCAGACTTGCGAAAATTTTGATGGATTCTCAACCATTACTTAATTTCAAACTCCCATATCTCGCGAACGGATTGACGAACTCGGGAAATTCCAGTTGCATCTGAAAGTAGAAACTCGCCCGATTACAAAGATATGTGTATTTTCCCGCTAGGCCTTTGTAGTTATTGGTTTCGCGTATCAGACTTGCGAAAATATTTATGGTTCCTCAACCATTCCTTAAATTCAAACTCCCATATCTCGCGAACGGATTGACGAACTCGAGAAATTCCTGTTGCAACTGAATGCAGAAACTCGCCCGATTACAATGGTGTGTGTACTTTTCGCCTAGGCCATTACAGTTATTGGTTTCGAGTATCAGACTTGCAAAAATTTTGATGGTTGCTCAACCATTCCTTAACTTCGAACTCCCACATCTCGCGAACGGATTGACCAACTCGAGTAATTCCTTTTGCATCTGAAAGTAGAAACTCTCCCGATTACAACGGTATGTGTATTTTTGCCCTAGGCCATAGTAGTTATTGGTTTCGAGTATCAGACTTTCGAAAATTTTGATGGTTTCTCACCCATTCCTTAAATTCAAACTCCCATATCGCGCGAACCGGCTGAAGAACTAGAGAAATTCCTGTTGCATATGAAAGTTGAAACTCGCCCGATTACAACGGTATGTGTATTTTTGCTGTAGACCATAGTAGTTATTGGTTTCGAGTATCAGACTTGCGAAAACTTTGATGGTTTCTCAACCATTCCTTAACTTCAAACTCCAATATCTCGCGAACGGATTGACGAACTCGAGAAATTCCTGTTGCATCTGAAAGTAGAAACTTGCCCGATTACAATGATGTGTGTACTTTTCCCCTAGGCCATTCCAGTTATTGGTTTCGAGTATCAGACTTGCGAAAATTTTGATGGTTTCTCAACCATTCCTTAACTTCAAACTCCCACATCTCGCGAACGGATTGACCATCTCGAGAAATTCCTGTTGCATCTGAAAGTAGAAACTCTCCCGATTACAACGGTATGTGTATTTTTGCCCTAGACCATAGTAGTTAATGGTTTCGAGTATCAGATTCCGAAAATTTTGATGGTTTCTCAACCATTCCTTAACTTCAAACTCCCATATCTCGCGAACGGATTGACGAACTCGAGAAATTCCGGTTGCATCTGAAAGTAGAAACTCGCCCGATTACAATGGTGTGTGTACTTTTCCCCTAGGCCATTCCAGTTATTGGTTTCGAGTATCAGACTTGCGAAAAGTTTGATGGTTTCTCAACCATTCCTTAACTTCAAACTCCCATATCTAGCGAACGGATTGACGAACTCGAGAAATTCCTGTTGCATCTGAAAGTAGAAACTCGCCAGATTACAAAGGTATGTGTATTTTTCCCCTAGGCCTTTGTAGTTATTGGTTTCGAGTATCAGACTTGCGAAAATTTTGATGGTTTCTCAACCATTCCTTAACTTCAAACTCCCATATCTCGCGAACGGATTGACGAACTCGAGTAATTCCTGTTGAATCTGAAAGCAGAAACTGGCCCGATTACAACGGCATGTGTATTTTTGCCCTAGACCATAGTAGTTAATGGTTTCGAGTATCAAATTACGAAAATTTTGATGGTTTCTCAACCATTCCTTAACTTCAAACTCCCATATCTCGCGAACGGATTGACGAACTCGAGAAATTCCTGTTCAATCTGAAAGTGGAAACTCGCCCGATTACAATGGTGTGTGTACTTTTCGCCTAGGCCATTCCAGTTATTGGTTTCGAGTACCAGAATTGCGTAAATTTTGATGGTTTCTCAACCATTCCTTAACTTCAAACTCCCATATCTCGCGAACGGATTGACGAACTCGAGAAATTCCTGTTGCATTTGATAGTAGAAACATGCCCGATTACAATGGTGTGTGTACTTTTCCCCTTGGCCATTCCAGTTATTGGGTTCGAGTATCAGACTTGCGAAAATGTTGATGGTTTCGCAACCATTCCTTAACTTCAAACTCCCATATCCCGCGAACGGATTGACGAACTCGAGAAATTCCTGTTGCATCTGAAAGTAGAGACTAGCCCGATTAGAATGGTGTGTGTACTTTTCCCCTAGGCCATTCCAGTTATTCGTTTCTAGCATCAGAATTGCGAAAATTTCGATGGTTTCTCAACCATTCCTTAACTTCAAACTCCCATATCTCGTGAACGGATTGACGAACTCGAGAAATTCCTGTTGCATCTGAAAGTGGAAACTCGCCCGATTACAAAGGTAAGTGTATTTTTCCCCTAGGCCTTTGTAGTTATTGGTTTCGAGTATCAGACTTGCGAAAATTTTGATGGTTTCTCAACCATTCCTTAACTTCAAACTCCCATATCTCGCGAAGGGGATGACGAACTCGAGGAATTCCTGTTGCATCTGAAACTGGAAACTCGCCCGATTACAAAGATATGTGTGTTTTTCCCCTAGGCCTTTGTAGATATTGGTTCCGAGTATCAGACTTGCGAAAATTTTGAGGGTTTCTCAACCATTCCTTAACTTCAAACTCCCATATCTCGCGAACGGATTGACAAACTCGAGAAATTCCTGTTGCATCTGAAATTGGAAACCCGCCAGATTACAAAGGTATGTGTATTTTTCCCCTAGGCCTTTGTAGTTATTGGTTTCGAGTATCAGACTTGCGAAAATTTTGTTGGTTTCTCAAGCATTCCTTAACTTCAAACTCCCATATGTCGCGAACGGATTGACAAACTCGAGAAATCCCTGTTGCATCTGAAAGTGGAAACTCGCCCGATTACAAAGGTATGTGTATTTTTGCCCTAGACCATAGTAGTTAATGGTTTCGAGTATCAGATTCCGAAAATTTTGATGGTTTCTCAACCATTCCTTAACTTCAAACTCCCATATCTCGCGAACGGATTGACGAACTCGAGAAATTCCGGTTGCATCTGAAAGTAGAAACTAGCCCGATTACAATGGTGTGTGTACTTTTCCTCTAGGCCATTCCAGTTATTGGTTTCGAGTATCAGACTTGCGAAAAGTTTGATGGTTTCTCAACCATTCCTTAACTTCAAACTCCCATATCTAGCGAACGGATTGACGAACTCGAGAAATTCCTGTTGCATCTGAAAGTAGAAACTCGCCAGATTACAAAGGTATGTGTATTTTTCCCCTAGGCCTTTGTAGTTATTGGTTTCGAGTATCAGACTTGCGAAAATTTTGATGGTTTCTCAATCATTCCTTAACTTCAAACTCCCATATCTCGCGAACGGATTGACGAGCTCGAGAAATTCCTGTTGCATCTGACAGCAGGAACTCACCCGATTACAACGGTATGTGTATTTTAGCCCTAGGCCATAGTAGTTAAGGGTTTCGAGTATCAGACATGCGAAATTTTGATGGTTTCTCAACCATTCCTTAACTTCAAACTCCGATACCTCGCGAACGGATTGGCGAACTCGAGAAATTCCTGTTGCATCTGAAAGTAGAAACTTGCCCGATTACAATGGTGTGTGTTCTTTTCGCCTAGGCCATTCCAGTTATTGGTTTCGAGTACCAGAATTGCGAAAATTTTGATGGTTTCTCATCCATTCCTTAACTTCAAACTCCCATATCTCGCGAACGGATTGACGAACTCGAGTAATTCCTGTTGCGTCTGAAAGTAGAAACTCGCCCGATTACTATGGTATGTGTACTTTTCCCCTAGGCCATTCCAGTTTTTCGTTTCTAGCATCAGAATTGTGAAAATTTTGATGGTTTCTCAACCATTCCTTAACTTCAAACTCCCATATCTCGCGAACGGATTGACGAACTCGAGAAATTCCTGTTGCATCTGAAAGTAGAAACTTGCCCGATTACAAAGGTATATGTATTTTTCGCCTAGGCCTTTGTAGTTATTGGTTTCGAGTATCAGACTTGCGAAAATTTTGATGGTTTCTCAACCATTCCTTAACTTCAAACTTCCATATCTGGCGAACGGATTGACGAACTCGAGTAATTCCTGTAGAATCTGAAAGCAGAAACTGGCCCGATTGCAACGGCATGTGTATTTTTGCCCTAGACCATAGTAGTTAATGGTTTCGAGTATCAGATTCCGAAAATTTTGATGGTTTCTCAACCATTCCTTAACTTCAAACTCCCATATCTCGCGAACGGATTGACGAACTCGAGAAATTCCCGTTGCATCTGACAGCAGGAACTCACCCGATTACAACGGTATGTGTATTTTAGCCCTAGGCCATAGTAGTTAAGGGTTTCGAGTATCAGACTTGCGAAATTTTGATGGTTTCTCAACCATTCCTTAACTTCAAACTCCCATATCTCGCGAACGGATTGACGAACTCGGGAAATTCCTGTTGCATCTGAAAGCAGAAACTCGCCCGATTACAACGGTATGTGTATTTTTGCTCTAGGCCATAGTAGTTATTGGTTTCGAGTATCAGACTTGCGAAAATTTTGATGGTTTCTCAACCATTCCTTAACTTCAAACTCCCATATCTCGCGAACGGATTGACGAGCTCGAGAAATTCCTGTTGCATCTGACAGCAGGAACTCACCCGATTACAACGGTATGTGTATTTTAGCCCTAGGCCATAGTAGTTAAGGGTTTCGAGTATCAGACTTGCGAAATTTTGATGGTTTCTCAACCATTCCTTAACTTCAAACTCCGATACCTCGCGAACGGATTGGCGAACTCGAGAAATTTCTGTTGCATCTGAAAGTAGAAACTTGCCCCATTACAATGGTGTGTGTACTTTTCCCCTAGGCAATTCCAGTTATTGGTTTCGAGTATCACACTTGCGAAAATTTTGATGGTTCCTCAACCATTCCTTAACTTCGAACTCCCATATCTCGCGAAAGGATTGACGAACTCGAGAAATTCCTGTTGCATCTGAAAGTGGAAACTCGCCCGATTACAATGGTGTGTGTACTTTTCGCCTAGGCCATTCCAGTTATTGGTTTCGAGTACCAGAATTGCGAAAATTTTGATGGTTTCTCAACCATTCCTTAACTTCAAACTCCCATATCTCGCGAACGGATTGACCAACTCGAGAAATTCCTGTTGCATGTGAAAGTTGAAACTCGCCCCAATACACTGGTGTGTGTACTTTTCGCCTAGGCCATTCCAGTTATTGGTTTCGAGTACCAGAATTGCGAAAATTTTGATGGTTTCTCAACCATTCCTTAACTTCAAACTACCATATCTCGCGAAAGGATTGACGAACTCGAGAAATTCCGGTTGCATCTGAAAGTAGAAACTCGCCCGATTACAATGGTGTGTGTACTTTTCCCCTAGGACATTACAGATAATGGTGTGTGTACTTTTCCCCTAGGACATTACAGATATTGGTTTCGAGTATCAGAATTGCGAAAATTTTGATGGTTTCTCAACCATCTCTTAACTCCAAACTCCGATATTTCGCGAACGGATTGACGAATTCGAAAAATTTCTGTTGCGTCTGAAAGCAGAAACTCTCCCGATTACAATGGTGTGTGTACTTTCCCCTAGGCGATTGTAGTTATTGGTTTCGAGTATCAGACTTGCGAAAATTTTGATGGATTCTCAACCATTACTTAATTTCAAACTCCCATATCTCGCGAACGGATTGACGAACTCGAGAAATTCCTGTTGCAACTGAATGCAGAAACTCGCCCGATTACAATGGTGTGTGTACTTTTCGCCTAGGCCATTACAGTTATTGGTTTCGAGTATCAGACTTGCAAAAATTTTGATGGTTGCTCAACCATTCCTTAACTTCGAACTCCCACATCTCGCGAACGGATTGACCAACTCGAGAAATTCCTGTTGCATCTGAAAGTAGAAACTCTCCCGATTACAACGGTATGTGTATTTTTGCCCTAGGCCATAGTAGTTATTGGTTTCGAGTATCAGACTTTCGAAAATTTTGATGGTTTCTCACCCATTCCTTAAATTCAAACTCCCATATCGCGCGAACCGGCTGAAGAACTAGAGAAATTCCTGTTGCATATGAAAGTTGAAACTCGCCCGATTACAACGGTATGTGTATTTTTGCTCTAGACAATAGTAGTTATTGGTTTCGAGTATCAGACTTGCGAAAACTTTGATGGTTTCTCAACCATTCCTTAACTTCAAACTCCAATATCTCGCGAACGGATTGACGAACTCGAGAAATTCCTGTTGCATCTGAAAGTAGAAACTTGCCCGATTACAATGATGTGTGTACTTTTCCCCTAGGCCATTCCAGTTATTGGTTTCGAGTATCAGACTTGCGAAAATTTTGATGGTTTCTCAACCATTCCTTAACTTCAAACTCCCACATCTCGCGAACGGATTGACCATCTCGAGAAACTCCTGTTGCATCTGAAAGTAGAAACTCTCCCGATTACAACGGTATGTGTATTTTTGCCCTAGACCATAGTAGTTAATGGTTTCGAGTATCAGATTCCGAAAATTTTGATGGTTTCTCAACCATTCCTTAACTTCAAACTCCCATATCTCGCGAACGGATAGACGAACTCGAGAAATTCCGGTTGCATCTGAAAGTAGAAACTCGCCCGATTACAATGGTGTGTGTACTTTTCCCCTAGGCCATTCCAGTTATTGGTTTCGAGTATCAGACTTGCGAAAAGTTTGATGGTTTCTCAACCATTCCTTAACTTCAAACTCCCATATCTAGCGAACGGATTGACGAACTCGAGAAATTCCTGTTGCATCTGAAAGTAGAAACTCGCCAGATTACAAAGGTATGTGTATTTTTCCCCTAGGCCTTTGTAGTTATTGGTTTCGAGTATCAGACTTGCGAAAATTTTGATGGTTTCTCAACCATTCCTTAACTTCAAACTCCCATATCTCGCGAACGGATTGACGAACTCGAGTAATTCCTGTTGAATCTGAAAGCAGAAACTGGCCCGATTACAACGGCATGTGTATTTTTGCCCTAGACCATAGTAGTTAATGGTTTCGAGTATCAGATTCCGAAAATTTTGATGGTTTCTCAACCATTCCTTAACTTCAAACTCCCATATCTCGCGAACGGATTGACGAACTCGAGAAATTCCGGTTGCATCTGAAAGTAGAAACTCGCCCGATTACAATGGTGTGTGTACTTTTCCCCTAGGCCATTCCAGTTATTGGTTTCGAGTATCAGACTTGCGAAAAGTTTGATGGTTTCTCAACCATTCCTTAACTTCAAACTCCCATATCTAGCGAACGGATTGACGAACTCGAGAAATTCCTGTTGCATCTGAAAGTAGAAACTCGCCAGATTACAAAGGTATGTGTATTTTTCCCCTAGGCCTTTGTAGTTATTGGTTTCGAGTATCAGACTTGCGAAAATTTTGATGGTTTCTCAATCATTCCTTAACTTCAAACTCCCATATCTCGCGAACGGATTGACGAGCTCGAGAAATTCCTGTTGCATCTGACAGCAGGAACTCACCCGATTACAACGGTATGTGTATTTTAGCCCTAGGCCATAGTAGTTAAGGGTTTCGAGTATCAGACTTGCGAAATTTTGATGGTTTCTCAACCATTCCTTAACTTCAAACTCCGATACCTCGCGAACGGATTGGCGAACTCGAGAAATTCCTGTTGCATCTGAAAGTAGAAACTTGCCCGATTACAATGGTGTGTGTACTTTTCGCCTAGGCCATTCCAGTTATTGGTTTCGAGTACCAGAATTGCGAAAATTTTGATGGTTTCTCATCCATTCCTTAACTTCAAACTCCCATATCTCGCGAACGGATTGACGAACTCGAGTAATTCCTGTTGCGTCTGAAAGTAGAAACTCGCCCGATTACTATGGTATGTGTACTTTTCCCCTAGGCCATTCCAGTTTTTCGTTTCTAGCATCAGAATTGTGAAAATTTTGATGGTTTCTCAACCATTCCTTAACTTCAAACTCCCATATCTCGCGAACGGATTGACGAACTCGAGTAATTCCTGTTGAATCTGAAAGCAGAAACTGGCCCGATTACAACGGCATGTGTATTTTTGCCCTAGACCATAGTAGTTAATGGTTTCGAGTATCAAATTACGAAAATTTTGATGGTTTCTCAACCATTCCTTAACTTCAAACTCCCATATCTCGCGAACGGATTGACGAACTCGAGAAATTCCTGTTGCATCTGAAAGTAGAAACTCGCCCCATTTCAATGGTGTGTGTACTTTTCCCCTAAGCAATTCCAGTTATTGGTTTCGAGTATCACACTTGCGAAAATTTAGATGGTTCCTCAACAATTCCTTAACTTCGAACTCCCATATCTCGCGAAAGGATTGACGAACTCGAGAAATTCCTGTTCAATCTGAAAGTGGAAACTCGCCCGATTACAATGGTGTGTGTACTTTTCGCCTAGGCCATTCCAGTTATTGGTTTCGAGTACCAGAATTGCGTAAATTTTGATGGTTTCTCAACCATTCCTTAACTTCAAACTCCCATATCTCGCGAACGGATTGACGAACTCGAGAAATTCCTGTTGCATTTGATAGTAGAAACATGCCCGATTACAATGGTGTGTGTACTTTTCCCCTTGGCCATTCCAGTTATTGGGTTCGAGTATCAGACTTGCGAAAATGTTGATGGTTTCGCAACCATTCCTTAACTTCAAACTCCCATATCCCGCGAACGGATTGACGAACTCGAGAAATTCCTGTTGCATCTGAAAGTAGAGACTCGCCCGATTAGAATGGTGTGTGTACTTTTCCCCTAGGCCATTCCAGTTATTCGTTTCTAGCATCAGAATTGCGAAAATTTCGATGGTTTCTCAACCATTCCTTAACTTCAAACTCCCATATCTCGTGAACGGATTGACGAACTCGAGAAATTCCTGTTGCATCTGAAAGTGGAAACTCGCCCGATTACAAAGGTAAGTGTATTTTTCCCCTAGGCCTTTGTAGTTATTGGTTTCGAGTATCAGACTTGCGAGAATTTTGATGGTTTCTCAACCATTCCTTAACTTCAAACTCCCATATCTCGCGAAGGGGATGACGAACTCGAGGAATTCCTGTTGCATCTGAAACTGGAAACTCGCCCGATTACAAAGATATGTGTGTTTTTCCCCTAGGCCTTTGTAGATATTGGTTCCGAGTATCAGACTTGCGAAAATTTTGAGGGTTTCTCAACCATTCCTTAACTTCAAACTCCCATATCTCGCGAACGGATTGACAAACTCGAGAAATTCCTGTTGCATCTGAAATTGGAAACCCGCCAGATTACAAAGGTATGTGTATTTTTCCCCTAGGCCTTTGTAGTTATTGGTTTCGAGTATCAGACTTGCGAAAATTTTGTTGGTTTCTCAAGCATTCCTTAACTTCAAACTCCCATATCTCGCGAACGGATTGACAAACTCGAGAAATCCCTGTTGCATCTGAAAGTGGAAACTCGCCCGATTACAAAGGTATGTGCATTTTTCCCCTAGGCCTTTGTAGTTAGTGGTTTCGTGTATCAGACTTGCGAAAATTTTGAGGGTTTCTCAACCATTCCTTACGTTCAAAGTCCCATATCTCGCGAACGGATTGACAAACTCGAGAAATCCCTGTTGCATCTGAAAGTGGAAACTCGCCCGATTACAAAGGTATGTGCATTTTTCCCCTAGGCCTTTGTAGTTATAGGTTTCGAGTATCAGACTTGCGAAAATTTTGATGGTTTCTCAAGCACTCCTTAACTGCAAACTCCCATATCTCGCGAACGGATTGACGAACTCGAGAAATTCCTGTTGCATCTGATAGTAGAAACATGCCCGATTACAATGGTGTGTGTACTTTTCCCCTTGGCCATTCCAGTTATTGGTTTCGAGTATCAGACTTGCGAAAATGTTGATGGTTTCTCAACCATTCCTTAACTTCAAACGCCCATATCTCGCGTAGGGGATGACGAACTCGAGGAATTCCTGTTGCATCTGAAACTGGAAACTCGCCCGATTACAAAGATATGTGTGTTTTTCCCCTAGGCCTTTGTAGATATTGGTTCCGAGTATCAGACTTGCGAAAATTTTGAGGGTTTCTCAACCATTCCTTAACTTCAAACTCCCATATCTCGCGAACGGATTGACAAACTCGAAAAATCCTGTTGCATCTGAAAGTGGAAACTCGCCCGATTACAAAGGTATGTACATTTTTCCCCTAGGCCTTTGTAGTTATTGGTTTCGAGTATCAGACTTGCGAAAATTTTGATGGTTCCTCAACTATTCCTTAAATTCAAACTCCCATATCTCGCGAACGGATTGACGAACTCGAGCAATTCCTGTTGCATCTGAAAGTAGAAACGCGCCCGATTGCAATGGTGTTTGTACTTTTCCCCTAGGCCTTTGTAGTTATTGGTTTCGAGTATCAGACTTGCGAAAATTTTGATGGTTTCTCAAGCATTCCTTAACTTCAAACTCCCATATCCCGCGAACGGATTGACGAACTCGAGAAATTCCTGTTGCATCTGAAAGTAGAGACTCGCCCGATTAGAATGGTGTGTGTACTTTTCCCCTAAGCAATTCCAGTTATTGGTTTCGAGTATCACACTTGCGAAAATTTAGATGGTTCCTCAACAATTCCTTAACTTCGAACTCCCATATCTCGCGAAAGGATTGACGAACTCGAGAAATTCCTGTTCAATCTGAAAGTGGAAACTCGCCCGATTACAATGGTGTGTGTACTTTTCGCCTAGGCCATTCCAGTTATTGGTTTCGAGTACCAGAATTGCGTAAATTTTGATGGTTTCTCAACCATTCCTTAACTTCAAACTCCCATATCTCGCGAACGGATTGACGAACTCGAGAAATTCCTGTTGCATTTGATAGTAGAAACATGCCCGATTACAATGGTGTGTGTACTTTTCCCCTTGGCCATTCCAGTTATTGGGTTCGAGTATCAGACTTGCGAAAATGTTGATGGTTTCGCAACCATTCCTTAACTTCAAACTCCCATATCCCGCGAACGGATTGACGAACTCGAGAAATTCCTGTTGCATCTGAAAGTAGAGACTCGCCCGATTAGAATGGTGTGTGTACTTTTCCCCTAGGCCATTCCAGTTATTCGTTTCTAGCATCAGAATTGCGAAAATTTCGATGGTTTCTCAACCATTCCTTAACTTCAAACTCCCATATCTCGTGAACGGATTGACGAACTCGAGAAATTCCTGTTGCATCTGAAAGTGGAAACTCGCCCGATTACAAAGGTAAGTGTATTTTTCCCCTAGGCCTTTGTAGTTATTGGTTTCGAGTATCAGACTTGCGAAAATTTTGATGGTTTCTCAACCATTCCTTAACTTCAAACTCCCATATCTCGCGAAGGGGATGACGAACTCGAGGAATTCCTGTTGCATCTGAAACTGGAAACTCGCCCGATTACAAAGATATGTGTGTTTTTCCCCTAGGCCTTTGTAGATATTGGTTCCGAGTATCAGACTTGCGAAAATTTTGAGGGTTTCTCAACCATTCCTTAACTTCAAACTCCCATATCTCGCGAACGGATTGACAAACTCGAGAAATTCCTGTTGCATCTGAAATTGGAAACCCGCCAGATTACAAAGGTATGTGTATTTTTCCCCTAGGCCTTTGTAGTTATTGGTTTCGAGTATCAGGCTTGCGAAAATTTTGTTGGTTTCTCAAGCATTCCTTAACTTCAAACTCCCATATCTCGCGAACGGATTGACAAACTCGAGAAATCCCTGTTGCATCTGAAAGTGGAAACTCGCCCGATTACAAAGGTATGTGCATTTTTCCCCTAGGCCTTTGTAGTTAGTGGTTTCGTGTATCAGACTTGCGAAAATTTTGAGGGTTTCTCAACCATTCCTTAAGTTCAAAGTCCCATATCTCGCGAACGGATTGACAAACTCGAGAAATCCCTGTTGCATCTGAAAGTGGAAACTCGCCCGATTACAAAGGTATGTGCATTTTTCCCCTAGGCCTTTGTAGTTATAGGTTTCGAGTATCAGACTTGCGAAAATTTTGATGGTTTCTCAAGCACTCCTTAACTGCAAACTCCCATATCTCGCGAACGGATTGACGAACTCGAGAAATTCCTGTTGCATCTGATAGTAGAAACATGCCCGATTACAATGGTGTGTGTACTTTTCCCCTTGGCCATTCCAGTTATTGGTTTCGAGTATCAGACTTGCGAAAATGTTGATGGTTTCTCAACCATTCCTTAACTTCAAACGCCCATATCTCGCGTAGGGGATGACGAACTCGAGGAATTCCTGTTGCATCTGAAACTGGAAACTCGCCCGATTACAAAGATATGTGTGTTTTTCCCCTAGGCCTTTGTAGATATTGGTTCCGAGTATCAGACTTGCGAAAATTTTGAGGGTTTCTCAACCATTCCTTAACTTCAAACTCCCATATCTCGCGAACGGATTGACAAACTCGAAAAATCCTGTTGCATCTGAAAGTGGAAACTCGCCCGATTACAAAGGTATGTACATTTTTCCCCTAGGCCTTTGTAGTTATTGGTTTCGAGTATCAGACTTGCGAAAATTTTGATGGTTCCTCAACTATTCCTTAAATTCAAACTCCCATATCTCGCGAACGGATTGACGAACTCGGGCAATTCCTGTTGCATCTGAAAGTAGAAACGCGCCCGATTAGAATGGTGTGTGTACTTTTCCCCTAGGCCATTCCAGTTATTCGTTTCTAGCATCAGAATTGCGAAAATTTCGATGGTTTCTCAACCGTTCCTTAACTTCAAACTCCCATATCTCGCGAACGGATTGACGAACTCGAGAAATTCCTGTGGCATCTGAAAGTGGAAACTCGCCCGATTACAAAGGTATGTGTATTTTTCCCCTAGGCCTTTGTAGTTATTGGTGTCGAGTATCAGAATTGCGAGAATTTTGATGGTTTCACAACCATTCCTTAACTTCAAACTTCCATATCTCGCGAACGGAATGACGCACTCGAGAAACTCCTTTTGCATCTGAAAGTGGAAAGTCGCCCGATTGCAAAGGTATGTGCATTTTTCCCCTAGGCCCTTGTAGTTATTGGTTTCGAGAATCAGAATTGCGAGAATTTTGATGGTTTCTCAACCATTCGTTAACTTCAAACTCCCATATCTCGCGAACGGATTGACGAACTCGAGAAATTCCTGTTGCATCTGAAAGCAGAAACTCGCACGATTACAATGGTGTGTGTACTTTTCCCCTAGGCCATTCCAGTTATTCGTTTCTAGCACCAGAATTGCGAAAATTTCGATGGTTTCTCAACCATTCCTTAACTTCAAACTCCCATATCTCGTGAACGGATTGACGAACTCCAGAAATTCCTGTTGCATCTGAAAGTGGAAACTCGCCCGATTACAATGGTGTGTGTACTTTTCCCCTAGGCCTTTGTAGTTATTGGTTTCGAGTATCAGACTTGCGAAAATTTTGATGGTTTCTCAAGCATTCCTTAACTTCAAACTCCCATATCTCGCGAACGGATTGACGAACTCGAGAAATTTCTGTTGCATTTGATAGTAGAAACATGCCCGATTACAATGGTGTGTGTACTTTTCCCCTTGGCCATTCCAGTTATTGGTTTCGAGTATCAGACTTGCGAAAATGTTGATGGTTTCTCAACCATTCCTTAACTTCGAACTCCCATATCCCGCGAACGGATTGACGAACTCGAGAAATTCCTGTTGCATCTGAAAGTAGAGACTCGCCCGATTAGAATGGTGTGTGTACTTTTCCCCAAGGCCATTCCAGTTATTCGTTTCTAGCATCAGAATTGCGAAAATTTCGATGGTTTCTCAACCATTCCTTAACTTCAAACTCCCATATCTCGTGAACGGATTGACGAACTCGAGAAATTCCTGTTGCATCTGAAAGTGGAAACTCGCCCGATTACAAAGTTATGTGTATTTTTCCCCTAGGCTTTTGTAGTTATTGGTTTCGAGTATCAGACCAGCGAAAATTTTGATGGTTTCTCAAGCATTCCTTAACTTCAAACGCCCATATCTCGCGAACGGATTTACGAAATCGAGAAATTCCTGTTGCAACTGAATGTAGAAGCTCGCCCGATTACAAGAGTATGTGTATTTTTCCCCTAGGCCATTGTAGTTATTGGTTTCGAGTATCAGACTTGCGAAAATTTTGATGGTTTCTCAACCATTCCTTGACTTCAAACTCCCATATCTCGCGAAGGGGATGACGAACTCGAGGAATTCCTGTTGCATCTGAAACTGGAAACTCGCCCGATTACAAAGATATGTGTGTTTTTCCCCTAGGCCTTTGTAGTTATTGGTTTCGAGTATCAGAATTGCGAAAATTTTGATGGTTTCTCAACCATTCCTTAACTTCAAACTCCCATATCTCGCGAACGGAATGACGCACTCGAGAAATTCCTGTTGCATCTGAAAGTGGAAACTCGCCAGATTACAAAGGTATGTGCATTTTTCCCCTAGGCCTTTGTAGTTATTGGTTTCGAGTATCAGACTGGCGAAAATTTTGATAGTTTCTCAAGCATTCCTTAATTTCAAACTCCCATATCTCACGAACGGATTGACGAACTCGGGAAATTTCTGTTGCATCTGAAAGCAGAAACTCGCCCGGTTACAACGGTATGTGTGTTTTTCCCCTAGGCCTTTGTAGTTATTGGTTTCGAGTATCAGACTTGCGAAAATTTTGAGGGTTTCTCAAACATTCCTTAACTTCAAACTCCCATATCTCGCGAACGGATTGACGAACTCGAGAAATTCCTGTTGCACCTGAAAGTAGAGACTCGCCCGATTAGAAAGGTGTGTGTACTTTTCCCCAAGGCCATTCCAGTTATTCGTTTCTAGCATCAGAATTGCGAAAATTTCGATGGTTTCTCAACCATTCCTTAACTTCAAACTCCCATATCTCGTGAACGGATTGACGAACTCGAGAAATTCCTGTTGCATCTGAAAGCAGAAGCTCGCCCGATTACAACGGTATGTGTATTTTTCCCCTAGGCCATTGTAGTTATTGGTTTCGAGTATCAGACTTGCGAAAATTTTGATGGTTCCTCAACCATTCCTTAACTTCAAACTCCCATATCTCGCGAACGGATTGACGAACTCGAGCAATTCCTGTTGCATCTGAAAGTGGAAACTCGCCCGATTACAATGGTGTGTGTACTTTTCCCCTAGGCCTTTGTAGTTATTGGTTTCGAGTATCAGACTTGCGGAAATTTTGATGGTTTCTCAAGCACTCCTTAACTTCAAACTCCCATATCTCGCGAACGGATTGACGAACTCGAGAAATTCCTGTTGCATCTGATAGTAGAAACATGCCCGATTACAATGGTGTGTGTACTTTTCCCCTTGGCCATTCCAGTTATTCGTTTCTAGCATCAGAATTGCGAAAATTTCGATGGTTTCTCAACCATTCCTTAACTTCAAACTCCCATATCTCGTGAACGGATTGACGAACTCGAGAAATTCCTGTTGCATCTGAAAGCAGAAGCTCGCCCGATTACAACGGTATGTGTATTTTTCCCCTAGGCCATTGTAGTTATTGGTTTCGAGTATCAGACTTGCGAAAATTTTGATGGTTCCTCAACCATTCCTTAACTTCAAACTCCCATATCTCGCGAACGGATTGACGAACTCGAGCAATTCCTGTTGCATCTGAAAGTGGAAACTCGCCCGATTACAATGGTGTGTGTACTTTTCCCCTAGGCCTTTGTAGTTATTGGTTTCGAGTATCAGACTTGCGGAAATTTTGATGGTTTCTCAAGCACTCCTTAACTTCAAACTCCCATATCTCGTGAACGGATTGACGAACTCGAGAAATTCCTGTTGCATCTGAAAGTGAAAACTCGCCCGATTACAAAGGTATGTGTATTTTTCCCCTAGGCCTTTGTAGTTATTGGTTTCGAGTATCAGACCAGCGAAAATTTTCATGGTTTCTCAAGCATTCCTTAACTTCAAACTCCCATATCCCGCGAACGGATTGACGAACTCGAGAAATTCCTGTTGCATCTGAAAGTAGAGACTCGCCCGATTAGAATGGTGTGTGTACTTTTCCCCTAGGCCATTCCAGTTAGTCGTTTCTAGCATCAGAATTGCGAAAATTTCGATGGTTTCTCAACGATTCCTTAACTTCAAACTCCCATATCTCGCGAAGGGGATGACGAACTCGAGGAATTCCTGTTGCACCTGAAAGTAGAGACTCGCCCGATTAGAAAGGTGTGTGTACTTTTCCCCAAGGCCATTCCAGTTATTCGTTTCTAGCATCAGAATTGCGAAAATTTCGATGGTTTCTCAACCATTCCTTAACTTCAAACTCCCATATCTCGTGAACGGATTGACGAACTCGAGAAATTCCTGTTGCATCTGAAAGCAGAAGCTCGCCCGATTACAACGGTATGTGTATTTTTCCCCTAGGCCATTGTAGTTATTGGTTTCGAGTATCAGACTTGCGAAAATTTTGATGGTTCCTCAACCATTCCTTAACTTCAAACTCCCATATCTCGCGAACGGATTGACGAACTCGAGCAATTCCTGTTGCATCTGAAAGTGGAAACTCGCCCGATTACAATGGTGTGTGTACTTTTCCCCTAGGCCTTTGTAGTTATTGGTTTCGAGTATCAGACTTGCGGAAATTTTGATGGTTTCTCAAGCACTCCTTAACTTCAAACTCCCATATCTCGCGAACGGATTGACGAACTCGAGAAATTCCTGTTGCATCTGATAGTAGAAACATGCCCGATTACAATGGTGTGTGTACTTTTCCCCTTGGCCATTCCAGTTATTCGTTTCTAGCATCAGAATTGCGAAAATTTCGATGGTTTCTCAACCATTCCTTAACTTCAAACTCCCATATCTCGTGAACGGATTGACGAACTCGAGAAATTCCTGTTGCATCTGAAAGCAGAAGCTCGCCCGATTACAACGGTATGTGTATTTTTCCCCTAGGCCATTGTAGTTATTGGTTTCGAGTATCAGACTTGCGAAAATTTTGATGGTTCCTCAACCATTCCTTAACTTCAAACTCCCATATCTCGCGAACGGATTGACGAACTCGAGCAATTCCTGTTGCATCTGAAAGTGGAAACTCGCCCGATTACAATGGTGTGTGTACTTTTCCCCTAGGCCTTTGTAGTTATTGGTTTTGAGTATCAGACTTGCGGAAATTTTGATGGTTTCTCAAGCACTCCTTAACTTCAAACTCCCATATCTCGTGAACGGATTGACGAACTCGAGAAATTCCTGTTGCATCTGAAAGTGAAAACTCGCCCGATTACAAAGGTATGTGTATTTTTCCCCTAGGCCTTTGTAGTTATTGGTTTCGAGTATCAGACCAGCGAAAATTTTCATGGTTTCTCAAGCATTCCTTAACTTCAAACTCCCATATCCCGCGAACGGATTGACGAACTCGAGAAATTCCTGTTGCATCTGAAAGTAGAGACTCGCCCGATTAGAATGGTGTGTGTACTTTTCCCCTAGGCCATTCCAGTTAGTCGTTTCTAGCATCAGAATTGCGAAAATTGCGATTGTCTCTCAACCATTCCTTAACTTCAAACTCCCATATCTCGTGAACGCATTGACGAACTCGAGAAATTCCTGTTGCATCTGAAAGTGAAAACTCGCCCGATTACAAAGGTATGTGTATTTTTCCCCTAGGCCTTTGTAGTTATTGGTTTCGAGTATCAGACCAGCGAAAATTTTGATGGTTTCTCAACCATTCCTTAATTTCACACTTCCATATCTCGCGAACGGATTGACGAACTCGAGAAATTCCTGTTGCATCTGAAAGTAGAAGCTCGCCCGATTACAACGGTATGTGTATTTTTCCCCTAGGCCATTGTAGTTATTGGTTTCGAGTATCAGACTTGCGAAAATTTTGATGGTTTCTCAACCATTCCTTAATTTCAAACTCCCATATCTCGCGAACGGGATGACGAACTCGAGGAATTCCTGTTGCATCTGAAACTGGAAACTCGCCCGATTACAAAGATATGTGTATTTTTCCCCTAGGTCTTTGTAGTTATTGGTTTCGAGTATCAGACCAGCGAAAATTTTGATGGTTTCTCAAGCATTCCTTAACTTCAAACTTCCATACCTCGCGAACGGAATGACGCACTCGAGAAACTCCTGTTGCATCCGAAAGTGGAAACTCGCCCGATTACAAAGGTATGTGTATTTTTCCCCTAGGTCTTTGTAGTTATAGGTTTCGAGTATCAGACCAGCGAAAATTTTGATGGTTTCTCAACTATTCCTTAATTTCAAACTCCCATATCTCGCGAACGGATTGACGAACACGAGAAATTCCTGTTGCATCTGAAAGTAGAGACTCGTCCGATTAGAATGGTGTGTCTACTTTTCCCCTAGGCCATTCCAGTTATTCGTTTCTAGCATCAGAATTGCGAAAATTTCGATGGCTTCTCAACCATTCCTTAAATTCAAACTCCCATATCTCGCGAACGGATTTACGAAATCGAGAAATTCCTGTTGCATCTGAAAGTAGTAGCTCGCCCGATTACAACGGTATGTGTATTTTTCCCCTAGGCCACTGTAGTTATTGGTTTCGAGTATCAGACTTGCGAAAATTTTGATGGATCCTCAACCATTCCCTAACTTCAAACTCCCATATCTCGCGAACGGATTGACAAACTCGAGCAATTCCTGTTGCATCTGAAAGTAGAAACTCGCCCGATTACAATGGTGTGTGTACTTTTCCCCTAGGCCTTTGTAGTTATTGGTTTCGAGTATCAGACTTGCAAAAATTTTGATGGTTTCTCAAGCATTCCTTAACTTCAAACTCCCATATCTCGCGAACGGATTGACGAACTCGAGAAATTCCTGTTGCATCTGAAAGTAGAAACATGCCCGATTACAATGGTGTGTGTACTTTTCCCCTTGGCCATTCCAGTTATTGGTTTCGAGTATCAGAATTGCGAAAGTGTTGATGGTTTCTCAACCATTCCTTAACTTCAAACTCCCATATCTCGCGAACGGATAGACGAACTCGAGAAATTCCAGTTGCATCTGAAAGTGGAAACTCGCCCGATTACAAAGGTATGTGCATTTTTCCCCTAGGCCGTTGTAGTTATTGGTTTCGAGTATCAGACTTGCGAAAATTTTGATGGTTTCTCAAGCATTCCTTAACTTCAAACTCCCATATCTCGCCAACGGAATGACGAACTCGAGAAATCCCTGTTGCATCTGAAAGTAGAAACTCGCCCGATTACAAAGATACGTGTGTTTTTCCCCTAGGCCTGTGTAGTTATTGGTTTCGAGTATCAGACTTTCGAAAATTTTGATGGTTTCTCAACCATTCCTTAACTTCAAACTCCCATATCTCGCGAACGGAGTGACGAACTCGAGAAATTCCTGTTGCATCTGAAAGTGGAGACTCGCCCGATTACAAAGGTATGTGCATTTTCCCCTAGGCCTTTGTAGTTATTGGTTTCGAGTATCAGACTTGCGAAAATTTTGATGGTTTCTCAACTATTCCTTAATTTCAAACTCCCATATCTCGCGAACGGATTGACGAACACGAGAAATTCCTGTTGCATCTGAAAGTGGAAACTCGCCCGATTACAAAGATATGTGTGTTTTTCCGCCAGGCCTTTGTAGTTATTGGTTTCGAGTATCAGACTTGCGAAAATTTTGAGGGTTTCCCAACCATTCCTTAACTCCAAACTCCCATATCTCGCGAACGGATTTACGAAATCGAGAAATTCCTGTTGCATCTGAATGTAGAAACTCGCCCGATTACAATGGTGTGTGTACTTTTCCCCTAGGCCATTCCAGTTATTCGTTTCTAGCATCAGAATTGCGAAAATTTTGATGGCTTCTCAACCATTCCTTAACTTCAAACTCCCATATCTCGAGAACGGATTGACGAACTCGAGAAATTCCTGTTGCTTCTGAAAGTGGAAACTCGCCCGATTACAAAGGTATGCGTATTTTTCCCTAGGCCTTTGTAGTTATTGGTTTCGAGTATCAGACTTGCGAAAATTTTGATGGTTCCTCAAGCATTCCTTAACTTCAAACTCCCATGTCGTGCGAACGGATTGACGAACTCGAGAAATTCCTGTTGCATCTGAAAGTAGAAACTCGCCCGATTACAATGGTGTGGGTACTCTTCCCCTAGGCCATTCCAGTTGTTCGTTTCTAGCATCAGAATTGCGAAAATTTTGATGGTTTCTCAACCATTCCTTAACTTCAAACTCCCATATCTCGTGAACGGATTGACGAACTCGAGAAATTCCTGTTGCATCTGAAAATAGAGACTCGCCCGATTAGAATGGTGTGTGTACTTTTCCCCTAGGCCATTCCAGTTATTCGTTTCTAGCATCAGAATTGCGAAAATTTCGATGGCTTCTCAACCCTTCCTTAACTTCAAACTCCCATATCTCGTGAACGGATTTACGAAATCGAGAAATTCCTGTTGCATCTGAAAGTAGAAGCTCGCCCGATTACAACGGTATGTGTATTTTTCCCCTAGGCCTTTGTAGTTATTGGTTTCGAGTATCAGAATTGCGAAAATTTTGATGGTTTCTCAAACAGTCCTTTACTTCAAACGCCCATATCTCGTGAACGGATTGACGAGCTCGAGAAATTCCTGTTGCATCTGAAAGTAGAAACTCGCCCGATTACAATGGTGTGTGTACTCTTCCCCTAGGCCATTCCAGTTGTTCGTTTCTAGCATCAGAATTGCGAAAATTTTGATGGTTTCTCAACCATTCCTTAACTTCAAACTCCCATATCTCGTGAACGGATTGACGAACTCGAGAAATTCCTGTTGCATCTGAAAGTAGAAACTCGGCCGATTACAAAGATTTGTGTGTTTTTCCCCTAGGCCTTTGTAGTTATTGGTTTCGAGTATCAGACTTGCGAAAATTTTGAGGGTTTCCCAACCATTCCTTAACTCCAAACTCCCATATCTCGCGAACGGATTTACGAAATCGAGAAATTCCTGTTGCATCTGAAAGTAGAAACTCGGCCGATTACAAAGATTTGTGTGTTTTTCCCCTAGGCCTTTGTAGTTATTGGTTTCGAGTATCAGACTTTCGAAGATTTTGATGGTTTCTCAAGCATTCCTTAACTTCAAACTCCCATATCTCGCGAACGCATTGACGAACTCGCGAAATTCCTGTTGCATCTGAAAATAGAGACTCGCCCGATTAGAATGGTGTGTGTACTTTTCCCCTAGGCCATTCCAGTTATTCGTTTCTAGCAGCAGAATTGCGAAAATTTCGATGGCTTCTCAACCCTTCCTTAACTTCAAACTCCCATATCTCGTGAACGGATTTACGAACTCGAGAAATTCCTGTTGCATCTGAAAGTAGAAACTCGCCCGATTACAAAGATATGTGTGTTTTTCCGCTAGGCCTTTGTAGTTATTGGTTTCGAGTATCAGACTTGCGAAAATTTTGAGGGTTTCCCAACCATTCCTTAACTCCAAACTCCCATATCTCGCGAACGGATTTACGAAATCGAGAAATTCCTGTTACATCTGAAAGTAGAAACCCGCCCGATTACAAAGATATGTGTGTTTTTCCCCTAGGCCTTTGTAGATATTGGTTTCGAGTATCAGAATTCCGAAAATTTTGATGGTTTCTCAAACATTCCTTAACTTGAAACTCCCATATCTCGCGAACGGAATGACGAACTCGAGAAATTCCTGTTGCATCTGAAAGTGGAAACTCGCCCGATTACAAAGATATGTGTGTTTTTCCGCTAGACCTTTGTAGTTATTGGTTTCGAGTATCAGACTTGCGAAAATTTTGTGGGTTTCCCAACCATTCCTTAATTCCAAACTCCCATACCTCGCGAACGGATTTACGAAATCGAGAAATTCCTGTTGCATCTGAAAGTAGAAACTCGCCCGATGACAATGGTGTGTGTACTTTTCCCCTAGGCCATTCCAGTTATTCGTTTCTAGCATCAGAATTGCGAAAATGTTGATGGTTTCTCAAACATTCCTTAACTTCAAACGCCCATATCTCGCGAACGGATTGACGAACTCGAGAAATTCCTGTTGCATCTCAAAGTGGAAACTCGCCCGATTACAAAGGTATGTGTATTTTTCCACTAGGCCTTTGTAGTTATTGGTTTCGAGTATCAGACCAGCGAAAATTTTGATGGTTCCTCAACTATTCCTTAGTTTCAAACTCCCATATCTCGCGAACGGATTGACGAACACGAGAAATTCCTGTTGCATCTGAAAGTAGAGACTCGCCCGATTAGAATGGTGTGTGTACTTTTCCCCTAGGCCATTCCATTTATTCGTTTCTAGCATCAGAATTGCGAAAATTTCGATGGCTTCTCAACCATTCCTTAAATTCAAACTCCCATATCTCGTGAACGGATTGACGAACTCGAGAAATTCCTGTTGCATCTGAAAGTGGAAACTCGCCCGATTACAAAGGTATGTGTATTTTTCCCCCTAGGCCTTTGTAGTTATTGGTTTCGAGTATCAGACCAGCGAAAATTTTGATGGTTCCTCAACCATTCCCTAACTTCAAACTCCCATATCTCGCGAACGGATTGACGAACTCGAGCAATTCCTGTTGCATCTGAAAGTAGAAACTCGCCCGATTACAATGGTGTGTGTACTTTTCCCCTAGGCCTTTGTAGTTATAGGTTTCGAGTATCAGACTTGCAAAAATTTTGATGGTTTCTCAAGCATTCCTTAACTTCAAACTCCCATATCTCGCGAACGGATTGACGAACTTGAGAAATTCCTGTTGCATCTGAAAGTAGAAACATGCCCGATTACAATGGTGTGTGTACTTTTCCCCTTTGACATTCCAGTTATTGGTTTCGAGTATCAGACTTGCGAAAGTGTTGATGGTTTCTCAACCATTCCTTAACTTCAAACTCCCATATCTCGCGAACGGATTGACGAACTCGAGAAATTCCTGTTGCATCTGAAAGTGGAAACTCGCCCGATTACAAAGGTATGTGCATTTTTCCCCTAGGCCGTTGTAGTTATTGGTTTCGAGTATCAGACTTGCGAAAATTTTGATGGTTTCTCAAGCATTCCTTAACTTCAAACTCCCATATCTCGCGAACGGAATGACGAACTCGAGAAATTCCTGTTCCATCTGAAAGTAGAAACTCGCCCGATTACAATGATACGTGTGTTTTTCCCCTAGGCCTGTGTAGTTATTGGTTTCGAGTATCAGACTTGCGAAAATTTTGATGGTTTCTCAACTATTCCTTAATTTCAAACTCCCATATCTCGCGAACGGATTGACGAACACGAGAAATTCCTGTTGCATCTGAAAGTGGAAACTCGCCCGATTACAAAGATATGTGTGTCTTTCCGCCAGGCCTTTGTAGTTATTGGTTTCGAGTATCAGACCAGCGAAAATTTTGATGGTTTCTCAAACATTCCTTAATTTCAAACTCCCATATCTCGCGAACGGATGGACGAACTCGAGAAATTCCTGTTCCATCTGAAAGTAGAAACTCGCCCGATTACAATGATACGTGTGTTTTTCCCCTAGGCCTGTGTAGTTATTGGTTTCGAGTATCAGACTTGCGAAAATTTTGATGGTTTCTCAACTATTCCTTAATTTCAAACTCCCATATCTCGCGAACGGATTGACGAACACGAGAAATTCCTGTTGCATCTGAAAGTGGAAACTCGCCCGATTACAAAGATATGTGTGTCTTTCCGCCAGGCCTTTGTAGTTATTGGTTTCGAGTATCAGACCAGCGAAAATTTTGATGGTTTCTCAAACATTCCTTAATTTCAAACTCCCATATCTCGCGAACGGATGGACGAACTCGAGAAATTCGTGTTGCATCTGAAAGTAGAAACTCGCCCGATTACAATGGTGTGTGTACTTTTCCCCTAGGCCATTCCAGTTATTCGTTTCTAGCATCAGAACTGCGAAAATTTCGATGGCTTCTCAACCATTCCTTAACTTCAAACTCCCATATCTCGTGAACGGATTGACGAACTCGAGAAATTCCTGTTGCATCTGAAAGTGGAAACTCGCCCGATTACAATGGTGTGTGTACTTTTCCCCTAGGTCATTCCAGTTATTGGTTTCGAGTATCAGACCAGCGAAAATTTTGATGGTTTCTCAACCATTCCTTAACTTCAAACTCCCATACCTCGCGAACGGATTGACGAACTCGAGAAATTCCTGTTGCATCTGGAAGCAGAGACTCGCCCGATTACAACGGTCTGTGTATTTTCCCTAGGCCATTGTAGTTATTGGTTTCTAGCATCAGAATTGCGAAAATTTTGATGGTTTCTCAACCATTCCTTAACTTCAAACTCCCATATCTCGCGAACGGAATGACGAACTCGAGAAATTCCTGTTGCATCTGAAAGTGGAAACTCGCCCGATTACAAAGATATGTGTGTTTTTCCCCTAGGCCATTGTAGTTATTGGTTTCGAGTATCAGACTTGCGAAAATTTTGATGGTTTCTCAAACATTCCTTAACTTCAAACTCCCATATCTCGCGAACGGACTGACGAACTCCAGAAATTCCTGTTACATCTGAAAGTAGAAACTCGCCCGATTAGAATGGTGTGTGTACTTTCCCCCTAGGCCATTCCAGTTATTCGTTTCTAGCATCAGAATCGCGAAAATTTCGATGGTTTCTCAACCATTCCTTAACTTCAAACTCCCATATCTCGCGAAATGATTGTCGAACTTGAGAAACTCCTGTTGCATCTGAAAGTGGAAACTCGCCCGATTACAAAGGTTTGTGTATTTCCCCCCTAGGCCATTGCAGTTATTGGTTTCGAGTATCAGACTTGCGAAAATTTTGATAGTTTCTCATCCATTCCTTAACTTCAATCTCCCATTTCACGCAAACGGATTGACGAACTCAAGAAATTCCTGTTGCATGTGAAAGTAGTAACTCGCCCGATTACAAAGGTATGTGCATTTTTCCCCTAGGCCTTTGTAGTTATTGGTTTCCAGTATCAGACTTTCGAAAATTTTGATGGTTTCTCAAGCATGCCTTAACTTCAAACTCCCATATCTCGCGAACGGATTGACGAGCTCGAGAAATTCCTATTGCATCTGAAAGTAGAAACTCGCCCGTTTACAAAGATATGTGTGTTTTTCCCCTAGGCCTTTGCAGTTATTGGTTTCAAGTACCAGACTTTCGAAAATTTTGATGGTTTCTCAAGCATTCCTTAACTTCAAACTCCCATATCTTGGGAACGGATTGACGAACTCGAGAAATTCCTGTTGCATCTGAAAGTAGAAACTCGTCCGATTAGAATGGTGTGTGTACTTTTCCCCTAGGCCATTCCCGTAATTCGTTTCTAGCATCAGAATTGCGAAAATTTTGATGGTTTCTCAAGCATTCCTTAACTTCAAACTCCCATATCTTGCGAACGGATTGAAGAACTCGAGAAATTCCTGTTGCATCTGAAAGTAGAATCTCGCCCGATTACAAAGATATGTGTGTTTTTCCCCTAGGCCTTTGTAGTTATTGGTTTCGAGTATCAGACTTTCGAAAATTTTGATGGTTTCTCAAGCATTCCTTAACTTCAAACTCCCATGTCGTGCGAACGGATTGACGAACTCGGGAAATTCCTGTTGCATCTGAAAGTAGAAACTCGTCCGATTAGAATGGTGTGTGTACTTTTCCCCTAGGCCATTCCAGTTATACGTTTCTAGCATCAGAATTGCGAAAATTTCGATGGTATCTCAACCATTCCTTAACTTCAAACTCCCATATCTCGCGAACGGATTGACGAGCTCGAGAAGTTCCTATTGCATCTGAAAGTAGAAACTCGCCCGATTACAAAGATATGTGTGTTTTTCCCCTAGGCCTTTGTAGTTATTGGTTTCAAGTACCAGACTTTCGAAAATTTTGATGGTTTCTCAAGCATTCCATAACTTCAAACTCCCATATCTTGGGAACGGATTGACGAACTCGAGAAATTCCTGTTGCATCTGAAAGTAGAAACTCGCCCGATTAGAATGGTGTGTGTACTTTTCCCCTAGGCCATTCCCGTAATTCGTTTCTAGCATCAGAATTGCGAAAATTTTGATGGTTTCTCAAGCATTCCTTAACTTCAAACTCCCATATCTCGCGAACGGATTGACGAACTCGAGAAATTCCTGCTACATCTGAAAGTAGAAACTCGCCCGATTACAAAGGTATGTGTGTTTTCCCCTAGGCCTTTGTAGTTATTTGTTTCGAGTATCAGACTTTCGAAAATTTTGGTGGTTTCTCAAGCATTCCTTAACTTCAAACTCCCATATCTTGCTAACGGATTGACGAACTCGAGAAATTCCTGTTGCATCTGAAAGTAGAAACTCGCCCGATTACAAAGATATGTGTGTTTTTCCCCTAGGCCTTTGTAGTTATTGGTTTCGAGTATCAGACTTGCGAAAATTTTGAGGGTTTCCCAACCATTCCTTAACTTCAAACTCCCATATCTCGCGAACGGATTTACGAAATCGAGAAATTCCTGTTGCATCTGAAAGTAGAAACTCGCCCGGTTACAATGGTGTGTGCACTTTTCCCCTAGGCCATTCCAGTTATTCGTTTCTAGCATCAGAATTGCGAAAATTTTGATGGTTTCTCAACCATTCCTTAACTTCAAACTCCCATATCTCGCGAACGGAATGACGAACTCGAGAAATTCCTGTTGCATCTGAAAGTGGAAACTCGCCCGATTACAAAGGTATGTGTATTTTCCCCTAGGCCTTTGTACCTATTGGTTTCGAGTATCAAACTTTCGAAAATTTTGATGGTTTCTCAAGCATTCCTTAAGTTCAAACTCCCATATCTTGCGAACGGATTGACGAACTCGAGAAATTCCTGTTGCATCTGAAAGTAGAAACTCGCCCGATTACAAAGATATGTGTGTTTTTCCCCTAGGCCTTTGTAGTTATTGGTTTTGAGTATCAGACTTGCGAAAATTTCGAGGGTTTCCCAACCATTCCTTAACTTCAAACTCCCATATCTCGCGAACGGATTGACGAACTCGAGAAATTCCTGTCGCATCTGAAAGTAGAGACTCGCTCGATTAGAATTGTGTGGGTACTTTTCCCCTAGGCCGTTCCAGTTATTCGTTTCTAGCATCAGAATTGCGAAAATTTTGATGGTTTCTCAACCATTCCTTAACTTCAAACTCCCATATCTCGTGAACGGATTGACGAACTCGAGAAATTCCTGTTGCATCTGAAAGTGGAAACTCGCCCGATTACAAAGGTATGTGTATTTTTCCCTAGGCCTTTGTAGTTATTGGTTTCGAGTCTCAGACTTTCGAAAATTTTGATGGTTTCTCAACCATTCCTTAGTTTCAAACCCCCATATCTCGCGAACGGATAGACGAACTCGAGAAATTCCTGTTGCATCTGAAAGTGGAAACTCGCCTGATTACAAAGGTATGTGTATTTTCCCCTAGGCCTTTGTACCTATTGGTTTCGAGTATCAAACTTTCGAAAATTTTGATGGTTTCTCAACCATTCCTTAGTTTCAAACTCCCATATTTCGCGAACGGATAGACGAACTCGAGAAATTCCTGTTGCATCTGAAAGTGGAAACTCGCCCGATTACAAAGGTATGTGTATTTTCCCCTAGGGCTTTGTACCTATTGGTTTCGAGTATCAGACTTTCGAAAATTTTGATGGTTTCTCAAGCATTCCTTAACAACAAACTCCCATATGTTGCGAACGGATTGACGAACTCGAGAAATTCCTGTTGCATCTGAAAGTAGAAACTCGCCAGATTACAAAGATATGTGTGTTTTTCCCCTAGGCCTTTGTAGTTATTGGTTTCGAGTATCAGACTTTCGAAAATTTTGATGGTTTCCCAACCATTCCTTAACATCAAACTCCCATATCTTGCGAACGGATTGAAGAACTCGAGAAGTTCCTGTTGCATCTGAAAGTAGAAACTCGCCCGATTACAAAGATATGTGTGTTTTTCCCCTAGGCCTTTGTAGTTATTGGTTTCGAGTATCAGACTTTCGAAAATTTTGATGGTTTCTCAAGCATTCCTTAACTTCAAACTCCCATATCTTGCGAACGGATTGAAGAACTCGAGAAGTTCCTGTTGCATCTGAAAGTAGAAACTCGCCAGATTACAAAGATATTTGTGTTTTTCCCCTAGGCCTTTGTAGTTATTGGTTTCGAGTATCAGACTTTCGAAAATTTTGATGGTTTCTCAAGCATTCCTTAACTTCAAACTCCCATATCTCGCGAACGCATTGACGAACTCGAGAAATTCCTGTTGCATCTGAAAGTAGAGACTCGCCCGATTAGAATGGTGTGTGTACTTTTCCCCTAGGCCATTCCAGTTATTCGTTTCTAGCATCAGAATTGCGAAAATTTCGATGGTTTCTCAATCATTCCTTAACTTCAAACTCCCATATCTCGTGAACGGATTTACGAAATCAAGAAATTCCTGTTGCATCTAAAAGTAGAAGCTCGCCCGATTACAACGGTATGGGTATTTTTCCCCTAGGCCTTTGTAGTTATTGGTTTCGAGTATCAGAATTGCGAAAATTTTGATGGTTTCTCAACCATTCCTAAACTTCAAACTCCCATATCTCGCGAACGGAATGACGAACTCGAGAAATTCTTGTTGCATCTGAAAGTGGAAACTCGCCCGATTAGAATTGTGTGGGTACTTTTCCCCTAGGCCGTTCCAGTTATTCGTTTCTAGCATCAGAATTGCGAAAATTTTGATGGTTTCTCAACCATTCCTTAACTTCAAACTCCCATATCTCGTGAACGGATTGACGAACTCGAGAAATTCCTGTTGCATCTGAAAGTGGAAACTCGCCCGATTACAAAGGTATGTGTATTTTTCCCTAGGCCTTTGTAGTTATTGGTTTCGAGTATCAGACTTGCGAAAATTTTGATGGTTTCTCAACCATTCCTTAGTTTCAAACCCCCATATCTCGCGAACGGATAGACGAACTCGAGAAATTCCTGTTGCATCTGAAAGTGGAAACTCGCCTGATTACAAAGGTATGTGTATTTTCCCCTAGGCCTTTGTACCTATTGGTTTCGAGTATCAGACTTTCGAAAATTTTGATGGTTTCTCAAGCATTCCTTAACTTCAAACTCCCATATGTTGCGAACGGATAGACGAACTCGAGAAATTCCTGTTGCATCTGAAAGTAGAAACTCGCCAGATTACAAAGATATGTGTGTTTTTCCCCTAGGCCTTTGTAGTTATTGGTTTCGAGTATCAGACTTTCGAAAATTTTGATGGTTTCTCAAGCATTCCTTAACTTCAAACTCCCATATCTCGCGAACGCATTGACGAACTCGAGAAATTCCTGTTGCATCTGAAAGTAGAGACTCGCCTGATTAGAATGGTGTGTGTACTTTTCCCCTAGGCCATTCCAGTTATTCGTTTCTAGCATCAGAATTGCGAAAATTTCGATGGCTTCTCAACCTTTCCTTAACTTCAAACTCCCATATCTCGTGAACGGATTTACGAAATCGAGAAATTCCTGTTGCATCTAAAAGTAGAAGCTCGCCCGATTACAACGGTATGGGTATTTTTCCCCTAGGCCTTTGTAGTTATTGGTTTCGAGTATCAGAATTGCGAAAATTTTGATGGTTTCTCAACCATTCCTAAACTTCAAACTCCCATATCTCGCGAACGGAATGACGAACTCGAGAAATTCTTGTTGCATCTGAAAGTGGAAACTCGCCCGATTAGAATTGTGTGGGTACTTTTCCCCTAGGCCGTTCCAGTTATTCGTTTCTAGCATCAGAATTGCGAAAATTTTGATGGTTTCTCAACCATTCTTTAACTTCAAACTCCCATATCTCGTGAACGGATTGACGAACTCGAGAAATTCCTGTTGCATCTGAAAGTGGAAACTCGCCCGATTACAAAGGTATGTGTATTTTTCCCTAGGCCTTTGTAGTTATTGGTTTCGAGTATCAGACTTGCGAAAATTTTGATGGTTTCTCAACCATTCCTTAGTTTCAAACTCCCATATCTCGCGAACGGATAGACGAACTCGAGAAATTCCTGTTGCATCTGAAAGTGGAAACTCGCCTGATTACAAAGGTATGTGTATTTTCCCCTAGGCCTTTGTACCTATTGGTTTCGAGTATCAGACTTTCGAAAATTTTGATGGTTTCTCAAGCATTCCTTAACTTCAAACTCCCATATGTTGCGAACGGATTGACGAACTCGAGAAATTCCTGTTGCATCTGAAAGTAGAAGCTCGCCAGATTACAAAGATATGTGTGTTTTTCCCCTAGGCCTTTGTAGCTATTGGTTTCGAGTATCAGACTTTCGAAAATTTTGATGGTTTCTCAAGCATTCCTTAACTTCAAACTCCCATATCTCGCGAACGCATTGACGAACTCGAGAAAATCCTGTTGCATCTGAAAGTGGAAACTCGCCCGATTACAAAGGTATGTGTATTTTCCCCTAGGGCTTTGTACCTATTGGTTTCGAGTATCAGACTTTCGAAAATTTTGATGGTTTCTCAAGCATTCCTTAACAACAAACTCCCATATGTTGCGAACGGATTGACGAACTCGAGAAATTCCTGTTGCATCTGAAAGTAGAAACTCGCCAGATTACAAAGATATGTGTGTTTTTCCCCTAGGCCTTTGTAGTTATTGGTTTCGAGTATCAGACTTTCGAAAATTTTGATGGTTTCCCAACCATTCCTTAACATCAAACTCCCATATCTTGCGAACGGATTGAAGAACTCGAGAAGTTCCTGTTGCATCTGAAAGTAGAAACTCGCCCGATTACAAAGATATGTGTGTTTTTCCCCTAGGCCTTTGTAGTTATTGGTTTCGAGTATCAGACTTTCGAAAATTTTGATGGTTTCTCAAGCATTCCTTAACTTCAAACTCCCATATCTTGCGAACGGATTGAAGAACTCGAGAAGTTCCTGTTGCATCTGAAAGTAGAAACTCGCCAGATTTCAAAGATATGTGTGTTTTTCCCCTAGGCCTTTGTAGTTATTGGTTTCGAGTATCAGACTTTCGAAAATTTTGATGGTTTCTCAAGCATTCCTTAACTTCAAACTCCCATATCTCGCGAACGCATTGACGAACTCGAGAAATTCCTGTTGCATCTGAAAGTAGAGACTCGCCCGATTAGAATGGTGTGTGTACTTTTCCCCTAGGCCATTCCAGTTATTCGTTTCTAGCATCAGAATTGCGAAAATTTCGATGGCTTCTCAATCATTCCTTAACTTCAAACTCCCATATCTCGTGAACGGATTTACGAAATCGAGAAATTCCTGTTGCATCTGAAAGTAGAAACTCGCCCGATTACAAAGATATGTGTGTTTTTCCCCTAGGCCTTTGTAGTTATTGGTTTCGAGTATCAGAATTGCGAAAATTTTGATGGTTTCTCAACCATTCCTAAACTTCAAACTCCCATATCTCGCGAACGGAATGACGAACTCGAGAAATTCTTGTTGCATCTGAAAGTGGAAACTCGCCCGATTAGAATTGTGTGGGTACTTTTCCCCTAGGCCGTTCCAGTTATTCGTTTCTAGCATCAGAATTGCGAAAATTTTGATGGTTTCTCAACCATTCCTTAACTTCAAACTCCCATATCTCGTGAACGGATTGACGAACTCGAGAAATTTCTGTTGCATCTGAAAGTGGAAACTCGCCCGATTACAAAGGTATGTGTATTTTTCCCTAGGCCTTTGTAGTTATTGGTTTCGAGTATCAGACTTGCGAAAATTTTGATGGTTTCTCAACCATTCCTTAGTTTCAAACCCCCATATCTCGCGAACGGATAGACGAACTCGAGAAATTCCTGTTGCATCTGAAAGTGGAAACTCGCCTGATTACAAAGGTATGTGTATTTTCCCCTAGGCCTTTGTACCTATTGGTTTCGAGTAACAGACTTTCGAAAATTTTGATGGTTTCTCAAGCATTCCTTAACTTCAAACTCCCATATGTTGCGAACGGATAGACGAACTCGAGAAATTCCTGTTGCATCTGAAAGTAGAAACTCGCCAGATTACAAAGATATGTGTGTTTTTCCCCTAGGCCTTTGTAGTTATTGGTTTCGAGTATCAGACTTTCGAAAATTTTGATGGTTTCTCAAGCATTCCTTAACTTCAAACTCCCATATCTCGCGAACGCATTGACGAACTCGAGAAATTCCTGTTGCATCTGAAAGTAGAGACTCGCCTGATTAGAATGGTGTGTGTACTTTTCCCCTAGGCCATTCCAGTTATTCGTTTCTAGCATCAGAATTGCGAAAATTTCGATGGCTTCTCAACCTTTCCTTAACTTCAAACTCCCATATCTCGTGAACGGATTTACGAAATCGAGAAATTCCTGTTGCATCTAAAAGTAGAAGCTCGCCCGATTACAACGGTATGGGTATTTTTCCCCTAGGCCTTTGTAGTTATTGGTTTCGAGTATCAGAATTGCGAAAATTTTGATGGTTTCTCAACCATTCCTAAACTTCAAACTCCCATATCTCGCGAACGGAATGACGAACTCGAGAAATTCTTGTTGCATCCGAAAGTGGAAACTCGCCCGATTAGAATTGTGTGGGTACTTTTCCCCTAGGCCGTTCCAGTTATTCGTTTCTAGCATCAGAATTGCGAAAATTTTGATGGTTTCTCAACCATTCTTTAACTTCAAACTCCCATATCTCGTGAACGGATTGACGAACTCGAGAAATTCCTGTTGCATCTGAAAGTGGAAACTCGCCCGATTACAAAGGTATGTGTATTTTTCCCTAGGCCTTTGTAGTTATTGGTTTCGAGTATCAGACTTTCGAAAATTTTGATGGTTTCTCAACCATTCCTTAGTTTCAAACTCCCATATCTCGCGAACGGATAGACGAACTCGAGAAATTCCTGTTGCATCTGAAAGTGGAAACTCGCCTGATTACAAAGGTATGTGTATTTTCCCCTAGGCCTTTGTACCTATTGGTTTCGAGTATCAGACTTTCGAAAATTTTGATGGTTTCTCAAGCATTCCTTAACTTCAAACTCCCATATGTTGCGAACGGATTGACGAACTCGAGAAATTCCTGTTGCATCTGAAAGTAGAAGCTCGCCAGATTACAAAGATATGTGTGTTTTTCCCCTAGGCCTTTGTAGCTATTGGTTTCGAGTATCAGACTTTCGAAAATTTTGATGGTTTCTCAAGCATTCCTTAACTTCAAACTCCCATATCTCGCGAACGCATTGACGAACTCGAGAAATTCCTGTTGCATCTGAAAGTGGAAACTCGCCCGATTACAAAGGTATGTGTATTTTCCCCTAGGGCTTTGTACCTATTGGTTTCGAGTATCAGACTTTCGAAAATTTTGATGGTTTCTCAAGCATTCCTTAACAACAAACTCCCATATGTTGCGAACGGATTGACGAACTCGAGAAATTCCTGTTGCATCTGAAAGTAGAAACTCGCCAGATTACAAAGATATGTGTGTTTTTCCCCTAGGCCTTTGTAGTTATTGGTTTCGAGTATCAGACTTTCGAAAATTTTGATGGTTTCCCAACCATTCCTTAACATCAAACCCCCATATCTTGCGAACGGATTGAAGAACTCGAGAAGTTCCTGTTGCATCTGAAAGTAGAAACTCGCCCGATTACAAAGATATGTGTGTTTTTCCCCTAGGCCTTTGTAGTTATTGGTTTCGAGTATCAGACTTTCGAAAATTTTGATGGTTTCTCAAGCATTCCTTAACTTCAAACTCCCATATCTTGCGAACGGATTGAAGAACTCGAGAAGTTCCTGTTGCATCTGAAAGTAGAAACTCGCCAGATTTCAAAGATATGTGTGTTTTTCCCCTAGGCCTTTGTAGTTACTGGTTTCGAGTATCAGACTTTCGAAAATTTTGATGGTTTCTCAAGCATTCCTTAACTTCAAACTCCCATATCTCGCGAACGCATTGACGAACTCGAGAAATTCCTGTTGCATCTGAAAGTAGAGACTCGCCCGATTAGAATGGTGTGTGTACTTTTCCCCTAGGCCATTCCAGTTATTCGTTTCTAGCATCAGAATTGCGAAAATTTCGATGGCTTCTCAATCATTCCTTAACTTCAAACTCCCATATCTCGTGAACGGATTTACGAAATCGAGAAATTCCTGTTGCATCTAAAAGTAGAAGCTCGCCCGATTACAACGGTATGGGTATTTTTCCCCTAGGCCTTTGTAGTTATTGGTTTCGAGTATCAGAATTGCGAAAATTTTGATGGTTTCTCAACCATTCCTAAACTTCAAACTCCCATATCTCGCGAACGGAATGACGAACTCGAGAAATTCTTGTTGCATCTGAAAGTGGAAACTCGCCCGATTAGAATTGTGTGGGTACTTTTCCCCTAGGCCGTTCCAGTTATTCGTTTCTAGCATCAGAATTGCGAAAATTTTGATGGTTTCTCAACCATTCCTTAACTTCAAACTCCCATATCTCGTGAACGGATTGACGA